>NC_061778.1:26656500-26957750 GCF_022458985.1 Mugil cephalus
GTGTGTGCTTTTTGGGCTCACATAGTACAAAGAGATGATTAACAAGCATGTGATTCAGCTGTTGTCGGCCACATTTTTGAACTCCATGATAGTTTCAGTTGCTTAGCACAATATTTGAGTGTGACATGTGACCAAAACAAGAGACAAGTTGAGGAAGCAGGCAGCTCTGAAAGCTGATTCTTGTAAATCTTTGGATATTCTGTCACTTTAATGAAGCACAGATATACAAGAACAGATTTGTATAGAATATGTATAGATCATAGCTTATGTGCTGAGGAATATGTGCGTCTATAGACATTTACCCATTAAGGCGTTTGCAGGAGGCCACTAGTGTCTTGTTTAGATGAGGCAGTGAGCAGGCTCCCTGTTTTACTGCCTCCAGGTCCAAAGCATAGCTGCCCTTCAGGTACTCATGGGAGATGGTGCTCAGGCCATTAGCTGCTGGAGCACTAAAAGAAATCCATAGTTCAGATAGAGTCAAGTTTTTTTCACCATCCTTACTGCATGTGTGCAAACTCACAACATCAGTGGCTTTGCTTATATGTATAGTATTGATTCAAGCAACCTGAAATGATTCTCATTAAATTCCAACTTAAGCATTCACATCCAAATGAAATGATTAGATCAGGTGACATCACTGAGAATACACCTGTTTCTGATATACGCAGAGGTTCCACTTACTGTAGAGGGTCAAATCTGCCACAAATATATCAGCAAAATAAGAAAGTTTTGTTTCCCCAACTTTAGTGACAATGAGTGAATGAGACACTGAACTGAGACAGGATGCGCTGCCCACATAGATTCCATTTGTCTTATAAAAACAATCGTTTGTAGAACTTGTCTTTTTGCTCCCAAGATTCTGAATCAAATTGTAAAATACTTCCAGTTGAGCAGGATGAGGATCGGGTGTGTGTGAGTTTATATACAGTGCATCTGTGCAGTTGAGTTATTTTTATAATCACATACTTCCTCTAAGTCAATTTCGGTCAAACCTGGCACTCACAGACACACACCCTTTAACTAACGGAGCTGGCAGAGTTCCACCTGTACCCGTCCAAGCAATTATGCTTCAACAGTTTTTGAAGAACTTTAATTATAAACTGTCTCAGCTCTGTGGTAGTTTGATATGACAAGAGTTCTTTCTGAATATTACATTTTTTTGACCAAATAAACAAACTCGCTACCTTATTTAGTTTTTACAATTAATAGCAGAAGCTCTGCTTTCAGTTCTACTTACTTGCACATTTCTATTTTTATGGCAGTTAAATAAAATACTCCTATGAACTCTGACAACTGCAAATCTCTTGTATCTTCACTTTTCCTGATGCAAGATATATTTTGTGCTCATTTTGGTGGTTTATAGCCACCGCTGATTTACATGGATGAATTTATCCTTCTCTGCATGACAAATAAGAATTATAGTGGCAAAAAGAAAGCTATTAGTTCGCACAGATACAGCAAACCCCAAATAAAATAAATTGGATGAAGAAGCTGACCTTAGTTCATTCATCTACACAGTTTTGAACTACACACCATCTGTGTGCACATGTTAAGCACAGTGCCACTTTATCATCTGTGAGCAATGTGGCTTCCAGCAGGATGTGGTCTGACTTCTTTATGCATTCGGAGGGGGACACATTTACAGGCCAGAGCATATTGGTGTGTGTGGGTGTGTGTGGGTGTGCGTGGGTGTGGGTGGGGATGGGTGTGTGTCATTGTGCCCTAGTGTATATGGCATAAGTGGGGCCAGGTGTGTTCAGTTATAAAAACAATTGTTTGTACAACTTGTCTTTTTGCTCCCAGGATTCTGAATCAAATTGTAACCATTTCATGTGCTTGACTACCTTATGACATAATTAGACTCATAGTAAAACAACATCCTTCCTTCCTGTGTGTGTGTGTGTGTGTGTGTGTGTGTGTGTGTGTGTGTGTGTGTGTGTGTGTGTGTGTGTGTGTGTGTGTGTGTGTGTGTGTGTGTGTGAGTGAGACTTAGATGTTTAATGTGATGGTTAAGAAGTACTTCTGTTTAAGTGTGATCAGGACACAATTACATGTGTTTTTCCGTAGACTTTGTACCTATCTGTGGGTGTATCTGGTCCAGGAGGAGTGGAGGTTGAAGCAGAGCGAGGGGGGAGGGGAGGTTTCTCATCCTCTCCATCTACCAACCACAGAAAAATAGAGTTACCACGTGACAAGAAGAGTTGTCCATTACAGTTGTGCGCTTGGCTTTGTTTAAGTTACCTGAATAGTCCCTGTCATCAGGGATAGCTGTTTCCTCTCTGTCCACGTGGTAAAGCAGAGTGGTGACCAGACCCTGGCTGGGCTGTAGATACAATGACACCAACTCTGGCAGCGTCTTAAAGCGCTTAGGCTGAACGCCCTGAGACGTCTGAGAGTGAGAGGGAGGAAGACAAACAGAGAGGGATACGCCAAGAGACAGAGGAAATAAAGGAATGTTGTTTTCCAAACAAACAACAATTACATCCAAATTCCTCAATACAAGTAGTCATGTTTCTCAAATCCTTGGTGGCCCCTATTGTTCTATATTTAAAGTTATGTAACTACCAACTAAGGTACTTAAAATTCAAAGCAGGAAGATCCATTTTGGTAAACACTGGTGGTAAACAACTTCACTTCCAGGAAGCAACATTTCCCTTTTTTTTTAATTTCTTTATTTACTTTTAACCTCCCAGTTAAGAAGCAAAAGTCAGTGAGACAGACATCTGTGATGTGGCCACATGGCCTGAAGCACCATGTTGTCATGTGTGTGAGGTTGCTGGTGGTTGCAGGGACTTCACAGCTGTTGGGCTCATGACACAAAGAGGCTGCTGTGTGTGTGTGTGTGTGTGTGTGTGTGTGTGTGTGTGTGTGTGTGTGTGTGTGTGTGTGTGTGTGTGTGTGTGTGTGTGTGTGTGCGCGTGTGTGTGAGTGAGAGAGATCAGAGCCAACAAAAGCATCTCAGCCTGACAGCTGCTTCAGTGGCATGAGTGTGAGTATGTGTGTCTTTTCTGTACCTGAACAGCCAGAAATCCTTCCTCGTCTGGGAGGATTCTGTATGTGTGGACGTGCTTCTGAAAACTGCAGAAAGAGGAACACAGAAACATCAACAAGAGAAAGCAGAGACAGAGAAAGAGAAAGAGAAGATGGACAGAAACTCAGAGCAAACTTAGTGAACAACAGAAGGAACAAGGGGAAAAACATTTGGACAATGGTTAGGCTCTACAAAACAAAAAAACTCTACATCTGACGTTAACAGACTTGAACTCGACCGAAGTGGACAGTGGTGTATGTATGCATGAGAGTGAGGGGGTTTAGATACTGTAGAGACTCAACCTGTTGCTGTCTGTCACTGTTGTGTGTATAATACAGTAACACAGAACATAGCGGAATCCAGCGTTTTTACATTATAACTTTATAGTAATAATGCAGACTAAAGAAACAAAAAAACACCCCAAAACATTAAAATGGTGATGAAGATGAATCTCTGCCAGAATTTGTGGTGCATTTCATTCATTAAACATCTATGCATCACACTTCAGAGTGGGAAATGCATTTCACAGAACCACAACCTTTCTTTGTAACAACTAGTCGCAGATCAATGCTCTGACATTGCCCAGCCGTAACGACACACTTGCAGCCACAAGCTGGAGTGCAACGATTTTCATGTTCGAACTTTATGTGGGCTCAGTGGACCGGCTGGAATATTTTGCCAAGCAAACGCAGTGGTTTATGTCAATTGGTGTACGTGCTTGTGCCTGTTCAGAAGTATAGGCGTTAGCTTTGCAGACGATGCAAAATTCTAAAGTAATGATTTTACTTCTGCTTCAACGCTGTTGATTTGCAGTATGTGAGTGTATAAATGGAGGAAAGGACAAATCCATGCTCCTCTCTACTCAGCTCTTCTTCCGGTTTTTCCGGGTCAGTGTCCGACAGGAACTAAAACGTGGACTGGAATAAAATATAAAACTACTATCCTAAATATCAAACAAACTTGAACAGGGATAACACATTAAGTATGTTACACCCAAGCAAAAGCGTCTCATTTCACTTTAGATTGGTGATGCTACTCATTATATTTTCGTGAATGGCAATCACAGCAAAATGGGTTGGCCTACATTATTAAATTCACGATTGGCATCCGAAATTATATCAAATTCTGGGCTGACACACGTTTTTAATAATAATCAGGTTCCAGAGCATTTAGAAACCTTTCTGTTTGTATGCTTTACAGGCTGCTTATCACTAGTTCCTGTTGTAGTGGTTTAATACCAAGAAATACAAAGTGTCTATTTTTGTATTCTTGTCTACGGAGCACACAGAGGAAAAAATAGAAGAGAGGAAATACAGGCCTGTGCAGTGAACTGAATACATGTCCAACCTACATTATGTGAAATGAAACACTCTGAACAGAAGCGCTCGTGTTGAGTTGATTTATATACAGCACATTTATCAGACTGTTGTCAGTAAGAGCTTCAAATATCAGCTTGGACTAACTGTATATAGACAAGGTAAATATTTGCTCCTGACCTTCCATGTCGAGGACTCAACACGATCAGCGGCTAAACTGTCTCTTTTGTCTATCTGGCCTCTAAAACCGTATCCATATTTAATCCCGTCACGTTATAAACACAATTCACTGTAGGTTGAGGGGCACAAAATCCATACACAGGCGTTGCAGCAGTGTACAGTGTGTATGTGTGTGTGCTTGTTTTCCTGTTGGCAGCTGATGGGATTCTCTGCAGGCCTGTGGAGTAAATACTATTGTTAAGAGGGGGAGGGAGACGGAGAAGGAGGGTGAGGTTTATTGTGGGATAGAGAAATGTATACAGTGCATGTGTGTTGTCAACAGAGGCCTGTGTAGAGGGCGATGGCTGCTTCACTGACTCCTTCTGCCCTATTTGTTTAGTGTGCCACCTCCTCTTCCTCTTCCAGACAATACACACCACCTACACACTAACTCATACAGTAGGCTACTGTGGCAAAACTTAGCTGTTGCCGTTAATCAACAGGTAAATGTGACTCTTACATTTCACTCTGTCTGTCCTGGTCATTGGGTACAGAGTGCAGAAGGTCCCGGCACTAACAGTTAGGCATCATAATACACATGTAGACAATAATGTATATGAAACACTATAAACTGATTATTTACTTACATTAGATTACAAAAAAATACAGTACGAACATTTTAGACACAAATAAAATTAAAGTGAACATTGACCAGTCCTTTTGAGTTCTTTTGAGTCTCCAGTCTTCATGTAATCCCAGACTCATGTTTTTGATGTCAAAGTACTAGATTTTTATGCCTTTGTACATTTGTACTTGCTGACTCATACTGTAGAAACACTTTGGTAACTCAGTATTTTATACTTTCTGCATCACATGGCTGCATCTATTACATAATATTATGTGCATCATAATTTATTCAACACAAGGCAAGCTGCACCAGTCACAAACTGCCGATTACAGTAAAAGCATTAAATATTTTGTGAACATATCTTCAACGGGGTTCACATTAATAAGGATTTTTAGCTTATGAACATTTGACAATGGGATATTCTAAATGGAGGAGCTGGTCTTTTTGACATTAAAGGGCAACTTTTACTCTTATTTTTCATTCTATATCTTTAAAGTCTAAATCGCTCCGCGTGACTCACAGTTCAAAAAATCTTTATTTATCACCAACAGCTTGTTATCACACAGAGCTCATCATTTCAGCCTGTGTGTGAAAACACGCCATATTAGCTGTGGGCTTTTTAAAGCCAACCTCCCAGAAAGCCCACTTCCTTCTGACTGGCAGGCATTAGAAAAAACTAATCTGCCTACTGGACTCATGTTTTACATCAAATCCAGCCTGGAGCCGGAGGGTAGAGACCACACACATCTGCACCAAAAATGATGAAGAGAGGATGTATCTGAATATTATATTCAGCCAGATATATGTGACCCGTCACAGAGCCATAGACCACAAAACATGCGGTTGGTCCAGAATGCATGTCCTCCTTCACACCTCTCAGCAGCGTTAAGTTTACCCTTGTTCAGCATTCTGTCCACCCTCTGGGCTTCTCTATTTTCTCTCCATCTTGCAATCATTTCAGTGAAAGTAACTGTTGATCAGCAATTACTAACCCCAACTGAAAACTCAACACACCTGACCAGTTGTCTAGTAACGTTTAAGCAGCACAATTATAGAGCAATACTGACACACCATCTCGCAACTAAAAATGCTTACACCGCCACCGCCTGCCACGGCCTAGCCTCTATGCAGGCCCATTTAAGGAGTATAAAAAAGTTCAACAGGGGTTATGTATGCTGGAGTACATTAAATGCCTATAATACTACTTAAGTAGACATTTTTGTGAAAATGTGTTCATACATTAACCCGCCAGACTTGTTGTCTTATGCATGACTTTGCAGGCACGGTGTACTTGGGGCAGATGATTGTATAGAGAAATTGGTGAAGAGCTGATGTTTTTATTTTGTGGTTAATTTATATTTCCCTTGAGATATTAACTTTGGCCAAGTTTAATGTGACAGAAAAATAAGAAAAAGTGTAAAAGGTCCATGTAAGTTTATGTCACAAACCAACCACCTTTAGGAGAAATATCTCAGTACATTATTAGATTATTTTATTGTAAAAACAGACTAAAATGTAAACCATTCCACACCACCAAAGCACTTCACAGAGCTTTTATCAAAAACGGGTGATTTACAGAAAAAGATTAGTTTAAAAAAATCATGGAAATACGACACAGCTTTTTTTTTGGTGAGGAATGTTTTTTTCTAGGTCTCAAACACATACAGAGAAATAGAGGCCGTCTGAGCTCTGACATGTTAAGACGCGCTGCACTAAATACAGAACATCCCTGACAGCAAAAACAGAAAGCATGTAGTCTCACATGACGGCTAGCATCATTAGAGTCGAAAAACTAGAAAATACTCTCATTGAAATATTTAATCGCTTTAATACTCAACACAATCAGCAGCACAAACTGAAACAAATGCTGAGCAATTCAATGTTGCCACTACCTGCAAAACTGAGGCTATTTAAATGTGCAGGCCAATATACAAAACCTAAAGTGTGCAGCAGACTCAAATGTACACAGAGAGGAAGTGAAAAGTCTGCAGACAGGCTCAGAAGTGAATCCCACAACAAGAGTGGAAGCACTTCCTAAACACAATGATGCCAGTGAAGCCCTCAAATAGGAAGTACACACATGTAAGAAAGTTGTGACTGCGACATTACAACGAAACATACAGCTTGTGTATGTTTATCAAAAGGGGCTAAATAAGCCTACAGAGCTTACAAAGTTCAATTAGCCAAACCATTAAGTCACTACAATTACACAAATATGTGCTAAACTATCACCATGTCATCAAGCAGTTCCGTGTACAAAACTTGTCTTAGATGGCGCTTACTAAAAGTCAACTTGTAAACTTGTGTTTTCACCGCACTAGAAAAAAAGAAAAGAACCCACACTCAAAATACCACTAAGTTTAGTAGTTGGTTTTAGCGCTGTGCTCAGTGGGGTACGAGATAAAGAAAATCAAGAAGACCTTAGCCACCAAGATGCCACACTGGGCCCATGACCGAAAACAATGTGGCTGAAACCTTTTCACACGTGTAGTGATTTATATTTTACTAACAGGAAAACCTTAAGTGGCGTACAGCGACCTTATGACAGGCTAACAAATGTGATAAATAAAATGTGTACAAAAACTGTGCAACAAACAATGTTTGAGTAATCGGTGCATATCCTCTTCTCACTAGGAGAGTTTAATGATCCACTATCAATACACATTCATTATTCACACAATAGAATTTATGTTCCAAAATAGCATTCTCTCGTTTAAAAGGCAATTAATGTATATAATGAATATCCTTATAATTATAATTACATAATTATATAATATATCCTTTGAGCGTTGGATTTGAGAATCAGCACTGAATTACAATTTATATCATGAGCAAATTATGTTATAAAACACCTCTCGAATTTCTATCTCTAATTATATCTACTTGTTTAAAAATCTGTATAAAGGTAATATATTTGTGTTGCTCTTGTTTTACTGAATATATATCGAAATACTACTACTTTCTATATTAAAAGAAGAGCTCAAATGAAATGCATACCATTGCCGACTGGAGCAGTTTCAGTCAGTATTAACGGTTGAATCCTGTTCTATGGCTACTATAAATCAATATGAACTATGCCAAATAAAATTTAGAGAGTCCTACTGTAGTGATGCAATGCTGGAAGCAGTATTGTGATAAATAAAAGTGCCAATGCAGCATTGGAAAATTCAAGTCCTGCATAAAAAAGTATATAAAAGGATATGACTATTAGCAGTAAAATATATTTGAAGTATTAAAATAAAAGTCCTTCTTTGGTCGCTCTGACTGAAATATTATTATATACATTTGACATGATTCGAGTGTTAATATCCCTGTGTAAGTAAACAGCACACTGGAGGTGGAGACAGTTTAAGTTACTTTAAGTAGGTTATATATACTTATATATACTTTGAGATTTTTAACTTTTTATCTAATTGTTGATTACTGGTATGATTATGGGGAAAATAAGAAGTCAACAATCTAGGAAAATTACTGCTTTAATCTTTAAAACTACGTTTTAAAAGTTTCCTCTGTTATCTGTTGTGGAAAATGTTCAAGTTAAAAGCTGCTAAATAAATATAGCGGATCACAAAGCAAAAGCATAAAGCAGGATGAAAGAAAAGTACTTCAAAATTGTAATTAAGTACAGCAGAGTTATCACTGCAGTGATCATTTATTGAATCAGGGACTAGAATCTGTAAAGTTGACTGTGCTACTGAAGTCTTTTTAGCTAAAACTCTCTGAGATGTCCATGATGTGAAAGGTGAAAGGGGAGAGGAAGGGAGAGGTGGGGGTGGGAATAAACCCGGAAACGAATGATGTCAGGAATGTTGTTAGCCACAGGATGACCTACTGAATGACCAGTGCATCCAGAGATGAATGAGAAATGAATATCGTCACTGGACTGTACACTAGAAGAAAGGCAGCACTTCACAGGAGTAGCAATTATTTTACTTGACAAATAGTTTCAGAATACAAAACACTGTATTACTTACACTTACATGCCTAAATATTAGGTACAGCAGTGAAAATAATTGCATTCTAATATAACAATGCACTAAGTCCTTGTTCATGACTGTTTAAATGTTCAGTTTATATTGTAACAGAGCCAGAAAGGCGGTATTTCAACTGTATGATCCTTCTGAACGCAGTTTGGACGTTAAACTGTACATAAATGGACACTAAAGTGTTTCTATTATCTATCCTAGTCCACTGACTATAATGGGGCGGTCAAACTAATAGAAACATGTGTCAGTACAACACAATAAAGTTCAATAGTACTACAACACACAGCCTCTGAAATGAAAACACAGTTGAATAAACAGCTCACTGAGTTATGTAAAACCATAACCTTGTTGAAGCTAAGATTTAGTGCAGGAGTGTTATATTAGAATGCATTCAATTTCAGTGTAGCAACTGAATTGGCAAGTGAGTGTATGTAGTCACAGTTTCCAAGAGCCCAAGAAAAGCAAAGGATGCTGAGTTAACTTCTCAGCATTCTGAACAATGCATCTCACCCCTACACACCACACATGAGTGACCAGAGCACAGATTAAACTGTAGACTGAGACCACTGAGGACCAACACAGAACGCCACAGGGCGTCTTTCCTACCAATGAGCACTCCTCCCACTTCAGTAGGGAGGAGAGCTGAAACTAGAAACACTGACTGAAACATTATGTGCAATATTTTTTTTCATGCGCCACATCAGTCTGCAATACCACTGTAATTAACCCAGTCATCTGGGTCATGTTATATTTATATTTACATATATATTTACAGACAAAGTTCAAACAAAGGCCACTGGACTTGTTGTGTTTTCTTGAAGATATTCCGCTCATCCCAGTACCTTCTTGGATCATAAGTGGGTACTTTGTACTCGGATGGGAAGTGAAATGTCTTGAAAGTGAGTTTCATATTTTGAGATGGAGTTTATTAAAACGGTTGCCAATGAATTTTCTCTTGAAACAGCCTACTTACCTAATTCTTGCAGCTGTAATCGGTATGCATAAAAAGATGGTGGCGAGTTAATAAATTAACGGTTCATAAATGATGTACTGCAGGGTGTGCATGCATAAACAAATCCCACACTGAAGCCAGCATGGGGTAAACTATCAGATAGGGGATGTAGGTCGAGTCAATGTCAGAGTGCATGGCACAGGCTTTTTATTTCCTGCATCGACTATGCATCTGTTAAACTTTAGTGTGGGTGTAATCATTTTTTCAATTTTGTACCTTTACAAATCTAACATCCCTATTCCACGGTTCATTTGACTTGTCAGAGTCATTGCCATAAGTGCACAACACTAACTATAGGGTTACTTATTGTTTTCATCAGGTGAACAAAATATAAATATGAGTGTTTCTTTAAATGAATACTACTCAGAAGATGGTTCTAGTTCAATAAACACTTGGGTCACTCGGATGGATCCCAGACCCCCTTCTAAACAGAGAGAGCCTGAACTTTACTCGCTTTACGATGATTATTCTGAGGATAAGCCTGCTGTTTCTGATATTTTAACTGGGCCTGCATTAAAACTTCAGCAGAGCTTCGCCAGCCCATAGACGTTTCTATTTAGCTCCCGGGCCGTTCATTTTAATGTGCCACTGCTCTGAGCCCGCAGTGCCCTGTAAAAATAAATAAATAAATAAATAAAATTAAAAAAAAAATAAATGCCGAGCTCCAGGCGACCACATCAGAAACGAGACAGACAAGGACAGCCCTAAAGTTGTGTGCCATGCTGGAGTCTCCCTGCTGGGCAGACATGGCCTTTCTCTCCCACTCACAAGAGAAAGTAAACAAATGGCTGAAACCGTAACACTTACCAGGTACCAATTTGCTGCTGTATGAAAGTTTTAAACGGATTCTAAAAGCTGCGCAGCGTCTTCAAAAGACTCACGGAGAGCATGTGTACTAGTTGTTCACTTAAAACTCCGTTTGAGGTAAAGAAATTGTAGTAAAAATATGTATAAAGTTACTTACAGTACACACAAAGCGTAAGCCCCGTTGACGCTCTCGCTGTCCCGCACCAGGAAGCTGCCATCTCTCCCGGCCCGGGCAAGCAGCTCCTCGGCCGCAGCTCGACTCAGGTCCCGATGATACCACATCGGCGGCGCGGGGCCCAGCGGAGAGACCCCACCGCCACCTCCACCACCCCCGGCCATGGCCACAGCCCTTCAAACCGGGTTCAAGTCAAGCAGCTTTCCGTCTTCTCCGAAAATAAAACCCTCCTCCAAATGAATTCAGCAAGAGTAATGCGGAGAGCCCGGAGAAAAGTAAACGGTACTCCGACAGAGGTCTGGAGGCGCGAGAGAACCGACGGCTCGAAAGTAAAGCTGTTAATTCGTGAAGTTGACGCGGGTCACCCCTGAGTTCCTGAAAGGCTCACAGCCCTCTTCCTTTCTCGCTTCCCAGTCCCACGGAAATCAGGGCATGTAAATCCACACTGGAGACCGGGCAGACACAGCGGGGACGAGCTTCGTCACCCCAACATAGTGTACACACGAAACATGTCCGGTCAGGTTTTACAAAATAAAAGAGGTCGTTGGCAAATTTACATAGCGACAGTTTATTGGAGTGGACAAAGTCACTTCAAATTAGTTTCCTGTTATAATCCATTTCTAGTGATATTGACAAATTTGGAAGTGAATATTGTGATGGAGAAATAAAGGGAATTCAACGAACGCACTAATAAATAAGAGCGTGGGATTTAACGTCTGTTACACAGGTATAAGGTATATTAGTAGCATACAACTTTCAAATTCGTCTTCATTGTTCTACAAGAAACACATTCCTACTTTTACCTCCAATACGTTCTATTACAGGCATGTTTTATTGTCTTTCATGTCATACACGTTTACATAAAATACGTGATAAAACATAATGCACCGTTATGGACTGAACCATACAACAGTGTATGAAGTAATTTAAGTTAGATTCACATTGACAATCTGCAACATTAATTAGTCATTTGTCTTCATGTTGATGTTAATAGAACTTTGAATGCAACTTTACATTTCCACAATGCTGTTTATGGTTTTACTTAAAGGTCAGAATAACTCATAATTTAAGAAGATAAAGTTCAATAAGGCTTTACTCTTTGAGTGTCATTATGACTTGTAGCCAGTGGGGGAAGCCAGGTTGCAAAAAATTCTCAACACAAGCTCCAATCCAGTTATACAATCCTTTTCTTTCCCAGACCACACACGTTCACACACTCACACTCCCTCAAGGTATAATCGTCCACCTAGGGGCTAGACTGGCAAACCACAGGAAACAAGCAACCCAGCATTTAGAGAACATTGTTCATTATTCTCTTTTTTTCTCTCTCTCCCTCTGCTCACATCAAGTCTGACTCCCGAAATGCGTTATGGATACACACACAATGAAAGAGAGATAAACGTGAAGTAGGAAAAAGATTTGGGCTTGGTGGTGTATGTTGACTATGACCTCAGAAAAGCTGAGTATTAATAGCCACAGGGACAGCAGCCATCCCCATGCTATTTCTGGTTGTGGCATCACACTTGGTGTGTGTGTGTGTGTGTGTGTGTGTGTGTGTGTGTGTGTGTGTGTGTGTGTGTGTGTGTGTGTGTGTGTAAGTTGTCTGTAAAAGACTATAATAGTATGTGGCTTAACAAAACGTCTGCATGCACACATTGTAAAAGTACACTGCAAGATATTTCATTATAATAACAGCACCTCGTCAGCAAAAGTGTATTTATTTGCATATTTTTGTCTTTTGCATTTTACCATAATTGTCTGCTGCCATTGTTACAAGACCAAAAGACCACAGCAACATCACAGACCAGTAATGCCCATTATACACCCAAAACCAAGATTGATGGATGGATGGTTGATGAATAGACAACATTTCAAGGGTGTGGGCATGTTGTATACTACAATACTGTGGAGATTTTTGGTGACAAAACTGCTTTAGACGACTTTACTGAAGTAGAACTCTCATAGTCAGAGTTAGAGTCATAGCCTATGATATCTAACATAAAATATTATGTTTGCAATATTATAACTGGAATATTGATTATGTGAAGTTTCTCAGTCATCCAGGTCATAGTACATCCAAAAACAATCTAAAACAAGTGCAAATGGAACAGAAGAAGCCACTTGGATGAGAAGTCAAAATTCTTTAAAATAACATCACTAGAGGTGAATCGATAAGTCAACAACTTCTCCTTGGATAAATATCACAGAGTGCAAAGGGTTTTTGCAGCCAGCTAAGAGTGATCCTATTCTAGATTTGTGAATTGTAACACACTATCTCACTCACCCAGTTCTGACATATTTTTCAGACAGTCTTGTGTTGTATGTGCAACATGTTTGAAGTCTGCCAACAGATTTGTAGTGACTGGAGAGCACTGTGGGCCACACAAGATACTTGTGTTTCTTAAAGTACTTCATGGTACAGTCTGAGGTCTGCTTTGAATCACTGTCCTTTTATAGTAGCCGGCCTCTTTTCAGTTTCACTTTCTTGACTGCAAGACATTTGCATTCATTTAGCACAATCTCTTTTCTCTGTGTGTATTTTCTGAATATTTACACACCAATGCTTTACAGCTTAGCAAGGTGTTTTTGTCTTGAAATGCGACTCCTTTTTTTCTCATAAAAAACATTCATAAAAGCAAGTGTCCTGGATATTATTCATCTTTCAGACCTTGTCATCCCTTCCACAATTCCCCAACTGCAGTTTCCTTATGGCATTTCAAACAGTGGCAACTGCTACTTGAAAGTGCAAATGTATGTATGTATGTATGTATGTATGTATGTATGTCTGTATGCATATTTTTACAGCATCTTCCTGTGTTAGCTTAATTTCAATCACCTGGTAAGATAGGACAGCATGTGTTTATTGAGTGAGCTTGATGAAATGACAAACGTCAGTGCACTAACTTTGCTTTTTTTTGTGTTTTGCTGTCGCAATGAAGTGCATATTTTTTATGAGCTGTCATTATACACCATTAGCTATCATTATACACCGGCATCATCAAGAAGAATGTTATTATCAGCCTTACAAACAGTGCAACACTTTGACATGTCTGATCACTGTCATAAGTTAAGGCCAAAACATTAAGGTGTTGTTGTCTGCATGAGTTATGGCTTTTTAACTCTTAAATTTATTGTGTCAGGCCTCCATTAGAAGAGTACAAAAGGCGTAGGGAAATTGCTAAATATATCATGTCACACATCCTGCAGCTGCACCAGCTAAAGGGTGACAAGACGTACTCACAGACTTGACAGAACACACTCAGACGTGGCAATGGCATACACACACAGTCATACATATTTTAACACGTTCTTAGTTTCTCTCTTTCTTTTTTCTTTTTCCCTCTTTCTGTCACGATCATGCACACACACACACAGGGGACTGGAACCCCATAATTACCCAGCGGTAGAGCCCACTAACCACTAGCTGGTGGCCGTGCGATGGTGTGATCGCTGGGGCCCATTGCAGAGACACATTTTCCTTCAGTGCTGATCCGGGGTCAGTTTTACAGTTTCCCTGCTGGTCTTTGAGGTTATGAAGGGGCTATTAAACTGATCCATAGTCTGCACTTAAGAGCAATGTCCTCCCACAACTGTGCAGTAATACAGCACGTGGCATGTCATTTCATGGCTTGTCCAGATGTGCAAATTTATTTTTATTTTATTTTTCCATATCCACACAGATCTCTCAATTTATTATGCTTTCCTGCGCACACAACCACTGTACTATTTGTTGATGAGCATGGAAGGTAGATACTGTCAATTCGGAGGTTCAATGGCTCAAGAGAGAACATGTAACCAACAGAGATTTAAGGCCACGGGAAGTCAATTTTATTGGTTGCCTACCCTACAGGATAGGTCAATGATATCATTTTAGTACATTGTTACAGAGAAAGATATGACAGCTATGAATAGCAGCGTCAGGGCAAAGCTTGGGCGTTGCTGTGAGTTGTTTAGGTAGTACTCAGCTACCTTCTTGTTGGGGTTTGGCCCAGTGAACCAGAGCTGCATGCAGAGGCCAGAGGCTTTGGAATGAGTGGTATAAATGTAGGAGTTGGACCAGATCTGTTCACACATGGATTTGGGAGTGGGGAACACTTCACTCCACTTTCTGCACTTGCTAGATTCAGGGCATTTGTTGATCTCTGCTCAAGGATGAAAAGAAAAGACATAAATCATGAGTGGAACAAACTGATATAAATAGAACTGGTGATCAGGAAAAATTGCTGGAATGGCCTAAGAGTGTGTCTTACTTGAGCTCCAGTCCCATCCCTTGTGCCAATTACTCTTGCAGGTGAAATCGTTCTTGCAGTCTTCCCACCAACTTTCACAGTCCTCCTTACACAGAGGCACATCCAAGATACGCTCCTTACGCCAGCTCTGATCCACCTGCACACAATCACATAATTAGCCAATTTACATGGTCCACAATCAAAACACAAATGGAACATTTCAAGGAATACATTCCAGTTGCATTACCGTACACTGTGAAGATACAAACCCAAAGTTATTTAATAAAACTTCATAACTGATGATATATGTATAGTCAGTTAATCAGGCAAGCCATTTCACACTTTCACTTTCCTGTGCTGCCATCTAGTGTTGCAAGTACATACCTACACAAAAAGGTTCTAGGTCAAAGGGACAATATACATACTGCCTGTATCCACGGTCCTAAATGTGGTGAGCATTCATAAAAGCAAGTGTCCTGGATGAAATGTTTCTTGCACTGTTCGCTCATTTGCCCACAGTGATTCCAGTTGAAGTTGTACAGGTAGGAGTTATCATTGTGGGCCTCTGAGGTGGTGTTGGCCGTGCAGCACGCGTTCTCCCGCCAAGGAGTACACTGGAAAGAATGAGAGGAAAGAAGGACATCTTTATGTTATATTTTTCAGCCTCTTTACAATTTGTAAGACTATACTGTCAAAATGTTTATCCATCATAGCTATCTAAACCTCAAAACACGCCATAATTTAGTTTAGTCCATCTTTGATTTCCATGTTTGCGTTATTCACCTGATTGTATAGTTGTCCCTCGGGGCCAGGCTCTGTTTTGTGGTGTTTTGCATCCATACAGATGTTGAGTTTGTCCAGCGACAGAGCACTGCTGGAGAGGGAAAGCAGCAAGGCCAGAATAACCCACATGATTCTGGAGGAGGGGTGTAACAGCATCTGTAAGTGGGAGGAGCTTGATCAAGAAAACAGGAAATCTGATGAGATGGTAGCCAACACTGCACAGCAGTCAGAAAACCTCATCTGAGTATAAAGCAATGCTCTGTCCATTCTAATCATTCCTGGGGTCACATTGACAAGTAAATAGTATTTATTTGTATGCATTGCTTGCAGAATTGAGCATTACACAGATCTGCTGGTTCAGTATGTTTGAATTTCTCACCTTCAGGCACACTTAATCTGGACTCCTTTTGGAAACCAAGATGTGTATTGATAATACATTTGATACTCAAATGTATTATCTATTACATAACACATTAACCACCCACATTCATTAAAGTTTAGGTTTGTTTGTTTTATTTCCAATCACGATCACCCCCAAACATCATGACATCTGTGAAAAACACAACCCAGAGCCTTAGAGAAACATTGAAAAACATAAAACTACAGAAAGTGCTGAGTAGCAAAGGGTTCCATTAGTGACTGATCAGGACATTTTGACACAAAGATGGAGAGTACATGGGTACTGGTCCTTGGTTCTTTGGCAAGCTGGTAACCTGAGCGCCAAGATCGCAAAACAGAGCAAAAAAGGGGTGCAGGGTGAGTTAGATATTATATATATGTTATTAATTTGCAAAAGAGGACACAGAAGTTGGACAGATGTTCAAATGTTTTTGAAGCTCATTAACTCCATAAAACTATTACTTTCAACTCAATCTTTATCATTCATCATATGGCTAAAATGAACCTTGTAATGTAAAGGACAGATTAGTACAACTTTATGAAAATTCAAAACAACTTCTTTATTACAGTCTATAAAGTCTTAGACTTTTTGATTGCACTTCACAGTTACTATACTATTTATACAGTGGCAAAGTGGATTTGTCTCTCTGACTCTTGACATTCTCTTCCTCATTTTTATTTAACAGAAGAATAAAATAAAAGCTGTTTTTAGTGCAAAAAGCCATACAGCTTACATTTGTCAGAGAGTAAAGAATCTTTCTATATCCTTTGGTATTCATTCTAGAAACAGTCGGCCCCTACATGTTAAAGACAAACACACCAATAATTAATTTATAAGAGGATGAATCTAGGCAAGTTATTAAATCCATCTTACCTTGTAAAAAAATCTAAATGTTCACTACAACACCGCAAGTCAGATACATAGTGTGTTATCTGATAAGTTAAGGCAAATACTAGCTGCATATATAGTGGAAATACACTTAGACAGCAATGAGAATACTGAGAAACACATTCTTGTTACCTTGTTAGATTCAGTGATGATTCCTTCTTGAAGAGAATATCCTATGTTCCAGTATCCTCAGTCACCTCTTAAACACTTTTCAAGACCAAACAAAAATGATAAAACACATCTGTGCCCACAAGAATGTGTGTGTTGAAATGTGTGACTGGAGTGTGACTGAAAATACAGATCCCACTAACAAAAGTAACACGTGAAAACTTTCAGTGCTCTAAACTAATTAGTTTCCAAAGTCCAAAGTCTACCTTGTGCGCATGTGTCTTTGGCATCAGGGAAAGAACAAGAAAGATATAGTTAGGATATTTGTTCAAAAGAGTGTGATTCTCTTAGTTTTATGGCATCATAGTACGAGGGATATTTATCTTATCTCAAGGTCACACCCACACACCCACAGTACACTCGATGGGAAATGTCAGAGTGACCTGTGAAGGCTTGGGAGTAAAAACACTGTAGTTAAGATATATTTCTGCTGTATTCCGTATTCAGCTCAGGATGTTCAACCTGCCCCAGGAGCTGCTGATCATATTCTACTCTGCTATAATCCAGTCTGTCCTTACTGCAACTGTCACGTTCTGGTTTGGATCGGCCACCGGACAGGACAGGGACCTTCCCTCCATCCAGGACCTGTACCAGTCCAGGGTCAGGAAGTGGCCTGGTAAAATCTTTCTTCCCCCGGGCTGTCGCTCTGATGAACTCTGAGCAGTCACAGAGCACGTGATCGTTCCCATTAACTCTCGTTACATTTTTTGTACATACTACTGTTCATGATCAGGGAATACAGACGGAACCTTTGTTATGTGACACGGTTGGCGGGAATACAGACGGAACCTTTGTTATGTGACACGGGGAATCGGGACACATTATTCAGAAACACCGACGGTTTCCGGTCTAATTGTTTTGAATTTTTTTTAAACTGGAGCGAGAGCTTGGCAGGTACTTACTTTATTGGTAACTGGTAAAAATTACAATTATTTTATATTATTTGATTATGTTACACTAATTCAAACGTTTACCTATTCGTTGAGATAGTAATTGTTTTTGTCTCACTCAACAGGAAGCGTTTTAGTAGGACATTAATAATTTGTTAGCTTAAGTTACCATGTCCCAGGTCCTCTGTCGCTTGTTGTATTACAGTAACTTACTAAACTTATGGCTGCACCATTGTATTTTTTTCCTTTTTACACTTAATGAGTCATTTTCCCTTGTTGACAGACATGTCCACGCTTTTCCCTTCTCTGCTCCCACGGATAACGGAGTCCCTGTGGTTTAACCTGGACCGACCATGTGTGGACGAGACCGAGCTGCACCAACAGGAACAGCAGCACCAAACCTGGGTAAACACCTCTGCTCCAGCACTGCTTCTCCATCTTCACCATCATGTTTTAATATTTGCTCTTCTAAAGTTGCAGAGTATTGCTGAGAAAGACAACAACCTGATGCCAATTGGGAAACCTATCTTTGAGGTAAAATATTTTTTTTTTAAATTCCACACTTTCTCAATATGTGACACAGTTCCCGCCATTTCTCTGAATCTTACGGTTGCAGGCGGGCTATGAAGAGGAGGAGGAAGAGGATGATGAGGATGAAGAAGACAGCGAGGAAGATTCAGAAGATGAAGAAGACATGCAGGACATGGATGAGATGAATGACTACAATGAGTCACCTGATGACGGCGAGATCAATGAGGTGCTTTCATTCATGATTTGGAAATGGCACATGTTTGCTGTTGAAAAGTGGAGGAAATTAACTGCTCTTTAAGATCCGAAGCAGCCAATAAAACCTGTGTTTTTCATTTTCAGTTTTCTGGTCCTTAACTAATCTCTGTTTCTTTCTGTTAGGTGGATATGGAAGGAGCAGACCAAGATCAAGACCAATGGATGATTTAAGACAAAAGATGATTTCTCTCTGGCCTTTCTACTCACAGATGAAAACATGACTCTTCAGTCTGTGACACAGATATATTTTTTTATTTGTGTATCCAGGATAAAGAATATAGTCGCATCACCACAAGATACTTCAGGCGGAGATCAATACATTTGTCTCATTTCAAGTGAATCTTGGAAGCAAGTTGTTGGACATACCTGTAAGTGTTGCTACACATTTATCTACTAGTGAGGGATATTTCTGAAAATACTACCGTGGGTGTGTGTGTTCAAGGGTCAGTGCACATGTTTTAGTGGCAGCCCTAAACACAATTTATTATTTTTTCCTGGCAAAACTGCCCCACACATATCAAGTTCTCAAAATTATACAGATAAACAGTGTACAGCTGCACAGTGACAGAAGTATGCACTGATCTGATGATCTCCCATTTAAACTTTGACCTTGTTATATCAGCAGTCATGTGCTACTCAAAGTCTCCAAACATCTGACTGAGTGCAAGTCAGCAAAATAATTTGTTACCTATTAAAAGGACATTCATCATATAGCCCAGTTTAAATACATGGTGTACTGTGTACTGTATGCTGCTGGTCTTTTGTTACAGCTACATAGTCATTGTGTTAGAAAAGCATTTTAACATTATATGTCAAAGAATAAAGCTGTCATTACTGCTGAAAAAATATGAATAGTAATTTCAGTTCCCATGGTGTTCCTCTAAATTTTCTTGTTAACTAAGGCTTTGGTTATGTGACATGAATATTTGTATTAAATTATATTGATCAAGCCTTGTTTTTGTTTTCTGCATTTTAAATCTTTTATAATAAATGATAAAACATATTGATTGCAGTGTATGTTTGATTCATGTCAGTTCACTGTTTAGTAAGATAAACATCATGAACTTTAGGTCTAACAATGAAAATGGTGAATTGCCCATGATTCATTTTGTCTAATTCAACATTTGATGTCATGAAAGTTTTGGCTTAGTATTTTTTATTTCCTTGCATTAATAAATTATGCAGATTAAAATCTGAGGCACTACAATTTTCACATGAATGCAATTATGAGACCAATTTTGTGACACTTTTCTTTAAAGCGTGCTTTGATGGAGGGTATGTCGTCATCCACTGCCACTCCTAAAATGTCTAATTGCGTTGATATCCTGGCTTTCAGGATTTACTTGATTCCCAGGTACACCAGCTCTGCCATCCCATCCCTGATGCCCTTGCTGTACTCTAGCGTGGCCCGGTGGATCTTCCACTCATACAGGCCGCTCTTGCGAAGGTGTCTGAGGAACTTTGGAGCCCCAGGAAACAGCACGTTGTCAGCCAGAATCACTGATCCTTTTCCCAGCAGACCAGAGCCCTCCAGCATCTGTAATGCACAGATGCAGGAACTGAATGGCCTGACCATGTTGGTAATGCGCTTGACTTAAATACATTAATTTGAGGCATTTTTGTGGGTCCAGATTAGGCCAATTGCAGTACAGTAATAGTAATCATAAGGAGGTGTAAACATCATAAAGACATTGAATAAGAGCCAACTGTATCTGGAGTCACGTTCATTTTTTGGTACTACTACCAAGAGTTCATATGTGTACGACCTTTCTAATGATGTATTCTAGTTACCTGCAGGTCAGGGAGGTAGCATTTCTTCCAGTGATCCATGAAGACAAGATCCAGCCTCTCCAAGTTGTATTCAGACCGCAGCTGAGGGATCACCTCATCCGATGGCTTCACAATGAGTTCCACCTGAAGCATTCAACACGGGACAATGTGGATGTCTCAAATCCAAGTAAATACAAATGATGTGCATGAAGTGCCCTGGATTTACAGAGAAAACATCACGTATCAGCCATCTCACCGTGTCATCATCAAACCCTGCCAATCGAATGATCTTCTCAGCGATGGCAGCATTTCTCTGGTCCATCTCAATGCTGTAGAGCCTGGCACCCAAAGGGAGAGCCCTGGCAATCCGTACAGTGCTGTATCCACAATGAGCACCCAGCTCCAACACCGTCAGAGGGCTCTGCTCCATCAGTAGCCGGTCCAGGATTTTTCCTAAGCACAGCATGCATTTAGATATTTAAACTTTTACTTTATGATCCTAATAAAAACATAGTTGTAATCAAACCAAAAATCTCTTCACCCTTTTTAGGCCCAATGTTGCTGATGAACTCCACCTTACTGCACCAGACATCGAATGCTTCCAGGATGCTGTCTGGGTCTCCAGGTGTGGCATGAGTGAGGACGTACTGGTAGGCCCGCTCCTCTCGGGTCAGACCAGTGACACAGTCCTTCCATATCCTGACCAGTACAGCCCGGTACAACAGGACAAAGTAGTAGCGGTACCTGATAATTAATGTCAGCAGAAGGGGAAGGAAGGCCAAAGCAATGGCAGCTGACACCATCCTAGCTTGTGCAGAAAGAAACACACAGGTAATATATGCTATATTGTCATACAGAATATACTCATTTATATGTTCACTAAGGAGGAGCCACGTCTTCTTTAGGGGTACAATAACAATAAGACTTTAATGTCAACTCTGTCAGTTCAGATATTTTTTAAAAGTAATTTCACTCAGTATGTTTAATATGGTTAAGTTTGGCTTTCATATGCTTTGTTGATTTGAAAGATGCCACAGGCAATCAAAACTACAAAACTGAAAAAGGAAATTATCAAATGACCCTTAACTAATACAAAGAAAATAAAGAAATACACTCAATGTTAAACAATGCATCCTTTATCATAAAAGCTGGTTAGATTAAACATGTTTTGTCATTAAAGCTTTGCTAGTCTTATACAATCTATGTGAAGATATGAGATCTACATAGAAACTAGAGCCCATGATTTAATCGTGTGGTAGATTTGAGGGAAAATGACTCTCTAGATGTTTCTGCTTGCTCAGGTAACTCGAGACTCCACAGGTTTTCTGCATCTCAGTGAACACATGCTGTGACAAAATATTCATTATTTCATTCATTTTCTATGACCACTTGTCCTGTGGAGGGTTGCAGGGGGCTGGAGCTTTCTATGACAAAATGTTTAACCAATGAAAACTGAGACAAACTCACCTGTTTTGTAGGAAAGTTGGATAAAAGCAGAACAGAAGCGCTAATGCTGACCCAAAGAGGCACTTCAGCTGAGACTGGTGCAGAAATACAGAGAGAGGAGTGTGTGTAAGAGAAGATCAGAGACTCAGGGGTTTTGAATAATTTATGTATCATGTGCATGGCGGTAAATATATATATAAAGATTATTCACAATGCTAGCAACATAACCCAATCTATTGCTGCTAAACAGCATTTTGTGTCATTTGTAAAGAGAAACACAAAAATGGTTCAGATTCTAAAAAACAGGGCCAACGCTGTGAAATGGACCACACTCAGTGAGACAGAGAGAGGCAAACTGTCATGCGATACATCAAGTTAACATCAACAGGTGTGTGTCTTTGCGTAGGTTAAATGGAGTCTAATTTCATCCTTTACTCAGTCATGATGGAACGATCAAGAAAAACACAGAGAAAGCGCAACACACTCGAAATCATTTTAATCAATGTTTATTTAAATACAAAAACACAGTAGAATGAGTAGAATCATGTTAGGTATATAAATAAATATAAAATAAAATGCAGATAAAAAAAATACAGACCAAACCAAAATGTAACTATTTATTGTTTGAGACTGTGCCCTTTTGTCTTTCAGTGCTCCTGTGCCTGTGATCATGGTCTTGTTGTCTTGTCATTCTATATATGTGTTTTTACTCATCAAACCATCACTAGGAGACTTTAGACAAAGTAAAAGAAACAACATGAAACATGAAAGTAACTTTGTATGTCTTTTAAATGTATACTGTATGCTTAATGAAAGTATCACCATATATGGTAAGATTTATGGTAGGTAGTATTAGAAAACTATTTGTCTCTGCAGGAATAACAAAATATGTATTAACCATTAAAAAAAAACACGCCCTTTTAATTCAATGGATAATTAGACATGGGTTAACTTTTTCGCTAGCATGACAAAAAAAACTACACAATTATTGCCCCAGTTCAAACTAATCATTCGTAGTGACTTTTGCAAACAACGCCTTGCCATAATTCCAAAATTAGGGCTGTATTTGGTGACTACAGTAAAGTACACAAACATCAGCTCTCTAACTTTGGTTATATAATAAGTGACTGATTGTGTTTCATTTAATAACTGTCGTATTCAGAATTATTTAGGAACCTTAGGCCATCCACTGATTTCGCAGGCAGTTCTGGCCTTGTTCCTCATCTTGGTTAATGTGCTGAAGTTTGTGTACATTACTGTAAATTGTTGCTACTAGTGTCACACAGTTACATATGATTGTAAAGTTGCAGGGCAGGACTGCAGTGGTTCATAAGTGGCTGCTCAAAGCTGTGGACAGGGTTGTTTAAGGAGAGCCCTGATGAACTTCTTCAGCTCTTTGTCCCCTCTGGTCCACCTCACCAGTCGAGTCAGCACTAGTCTTCCCTCTTCAGCCTGAGCCAGGGCCAAGTACCATCCACCATTGGCACCATTCGCTGCTTTTCCTCCTTCTTTGGTCTGTCTTTTAACTTTGTGGTCCTCCTCTAGCTCTTTATCTTTGCCTGTTTCTGCAGAGTCTAAACCAGGACAAGTACAAGTGCCTCCTTCTTGGAGCCACAAAGCACTGTGGGCCATCGCGCCTCCAACCTCTTCTGCCCTCTCTGCACCTCCCCCTGCCCACCTCAGGATACGGCTGCGGGGCGTAGGCACTAGCTGACGGTCACCTCCCACTGTTGACACGCTGCCCAGACGCATCTTAAATGCTGCAACAGAGACAGAGAACACAATCAAACAGGTGTCACTTCAGACACACTGTAAACCAATCTTTTTGTCTCTAATTACATAAGCTGGTCCGTGGCTGGTTTTGCAACAGTTATGTATCTTCAATTGCATTCACCAAAGAAGAGAATGTTGTGTTTAGAGTCTTTTATTATCACTTTGTTCTCACCATATGGACTGTGACAGAAGTTTTCCTGGATGTCAGTCTCTCCTTCTGCTGCCAGGCTGCAAGCATCACAGATAACGCTTCCTGAGGGGTGGAAAAGAGAAATGATTCCATAACTGAAATTGTCTACTGCGGGGACAAGATGGGACTGCTGTCTTTAAAAAGACATACTAGTCACAGGGTATGCAAAACTTATTGATCTCTCTAGAAGACTCTTAACTGCACTGGAAACAAACCTGAGAAGTAGCAACCATACATGGTCCAAATTCAATTAAGTAAATAGAAATAATACAATAAAGAAATTACTTTGGCAAGCTACATACATTATATACACACTACAATACATTTAGTCAAGTATAATAGTAGAACAACAGAGTTTAAAACTTTGGCTCTAATTTTTGCATCATACTAAAATATACATTCAGGTGTGACAGCAGCATGAGAAGAACTTCCATATAAAACATAAAAGTACTGAGCAAACTGCATTTAAAATCTAAAAATTAAAAATATGTATTCTTCAGATAATTATATAGAACATTATAAGATTATAATTGATAGAACAAACAGCAAACCGAATTTTTTGGTGCTTCATGCTTGAAGTGGGGTTATAATTAACTGCTTAATATAAGCTTAACCAAGGATGTCCGATATTGACTTTTTGCCAATATCCGATAGCCGATATTGTCCAAATTCTTAATTTCCGATTCCAATATCAACCGATATGGTATACCGATATATGCAGGCCTTTTTTTTTTTTTTTTGCCCGGACTAATTTTAGGTAGCAAGCAACCTGTTAGCCACACTAGCTTCACTCTGTTGTTGTTTTGGCTCCGGGTGCGGTTTGATAAGGTCATCAATCGCGCGCCGGTAAATGTATCAGGACCCCACAAGCAGCAGCAGCAGGAACGCGCAGCAGCACAACCCGGGTATTATGTTATCTGTTTTCATTATCGGTGGTAAAACCGATAACAATATGAACAGGTATTACAAAAATAGGCTAATATCGGCCGATATTATCGGTTGGCCGATATTATCAAGTATCCCTTAAGTGATTTCCAATGCAGAGGTCACAGTACAAAACTAAGGCCCTGCTCAGACCTTGTATTAATATTCATCGAGAGAATCCAATTGCAAGTGACCAGCTTAAAGGACAGGTGTGAACTCTCCCAGGATGAACTGAAGACGCTTCTGAGAAATTCGATCTCTCTTGCTGGATTGAAAAGTGTCTTGTTTTAATGTCAAATTAATGTGGAAAACGGTGGAATAAAAGAATAAAGTATGGCATAAAGCTGATTACAAATATATTTCCATCAAACTGGAGTTTTAAGTACCCTGAAATACAGTGTAACTATAATAATAATATAAATACGCCTGTTTAGAAAATTAATACTTTATGTAGTTATTATGTGCACCTGTAAGGTATATTAAATTATGCAAACAAACACAACATAATACAATATTATTATAATAATATAATATCAAATATTATATAAATGTTCATTTTAAACAATTAACAAATGAGAAGTCTTAAGGACAGGACCTCGGTAACACTAGAGGCCCTTACTGGAAACTGAATACTTCTGTATTTGAGAAATGGAGTATTACACTGACTATAATATTTTTAAATTACTGCTTTATGAGCTACAAAGTTTAGCTCAATCAACACAATTAAGTAGTGTTTTATGGTTTAATTTAATAAATAAAAGGCAAATTCATTTATTTAAATTTAGTTGCCGGAAGGTTCAGTTCAAGGTTTAAAGGTTTTTATTTGTTTTTTATTGTCTGGACTTTCAGGACATAAAAAGGAAGGCTGTTTTGCTCTCACCTTAAAATAAACAGTGCAGATACAAAATGAACACTAGCACTAAATCTTTTAAAATCAACCAATGCACAAAAGTGACTGAAGTGCAATAGTAGCTTGTTGAGATGTGCATGGGCAGCAGTGCAAATGGTACGTTTAAACTAATGGTTAGTGTAAATGTCAAATTAATGTAGTAAAATGCACCTTCTCTTAATGCAAAAGACGAATAAATGATGGAATAAAACTAATTACAAGTAAGGCTGAACTACATGTGTCTCTGTGGAAATAAGTATTATTTGGTGGAGTAGGCTGACTCATGGGCAGACTTATGTGCCGGAAATAAACACGAGATCAACAGCTGTTTTTCCTAGAGGTTAGTCACTGACCTTTCAGCTCCTCCTCGTGCCTCAGCTCCTCGGCCGTCCGCCCCTCCTGCTCCCCGGTTGCCGGGATACAGAGCTCGGTTCCGCGTGGAAACCGCGTACAGTTGAACATCTCAGGCCATGGGAACCCGAACGCGCTCATGACGGGCACGCAGCCGTCCCGCACGGCCTCGCACAGGCTCCTGCAGGGGCTGACCGGTCCGCTAAGCTCGGGGAGGCACACCGGGGCGAACAGCGAGCACAGGAACTTCTTAGTGTCCCGGTGGCACAGCTTGGAAATCAGAGGCAGCCAGGCCGCCGACTGCTGCTGGGCCTCCCTCAGTGTATCATGGCCGAGCAAGTTGGGTACCCACATGCGCCTGTAGCCGATCCCGTGGCACAGAGACAGCGTGCTGGGGATGGGTTTGCACACCGAGCGGACCGAGGAGCTGAAGCCGAGCGACGGGGGCCCGAGCTGGGCAGGAGGCACGGCGTCAGACGCAGCGGAAACTCCGAACAGAACAAAAAAGCAGAGCCGAAAAACAGACATCGTTTGTGTTCAGAGTGAAGTCTACAAAGCTGCAGTTCCCCTGCCTGGACTTGACCGGTCTTTAGGTGTAAACAAAGAGGTGTGAAAGAAAGAGGGGGTAAATGAGAGGGAAGGCGCCTCCCAGTAATCATCCCTCCCCATCAGACTCCTGTCTGCCTCCACATCTGTTTGGGTTTTAGTTTGAGGCGGGACTTTTATAGAAGACCGCACAAAACAGAAAAACAGAAACAAGTGATGCAACACGATTACCATTCTTTCATTTTGTACACTCACTTGCCACTTACTTAGGTACAATAGTGACAACGACTTAAGTCTAACGTAATTGTCCTGCACTAAATATTAGCTTCAGGATGACTTGTTTATGCTATGCTAGTTAGTATTTATTTAAAATAAGCAAGCCGGATGTTATTCAAGTGGAAAGGTTCTTGAAAGCTTTATTTGTAGTAGCCTACTATATATTAGTTTACACTAATGTACGTGATGTGACAAGTGAGGTAAATACAATACTTACTGCATCAGACAGCAGACTTTCTAAACTATTCCGATAGGGCATATTCAAGATTTTTTTATTTTTTTTAATCAAATGCTACCCTTGCCATTTATCTTCTGCTGTATATATTCTTCCATATGTTTCTTTTTTAATTAAACCTAGCTCATTTCATTTTTTGTGATATTGTTTAAGTGCATATCCGCTCTGCCTTTTTTCATTTATTGTTTAGTTTATCAAAAAATACATAGATTAAAAGTTAGATTACAACAGCTGTAAGTGGTCCAATAAATCCATAATAACTTCAACTAATGTAATTTTACTTGTATGTATGTATTTTTATATTACTCAAAAAGAGATTTACTTTTGCTTTCTTTCCCGAAAATTAGAAACGTATGTACTTTCTAGAAGAACAGAAATATGTTTTGGTGTATGCAGAGATCTGGAAAACATCAGTGTAATCACATTAGTTACTGGAAATAAAACGTAACTGTTAGAAAAGCATTGTGTGGTACTCTGTCACCATACCAAGCCAGAGGGTGTCAGAGACCCTTTCATGTCTTCAGAGACTGCCACATGTGAACCAACTGTGCACCAACATGTGCACCAACATGTGCACCAACTCTTCCTGTTTTTTTCTTGTACTACAGTAGAATTTTGCTACAGCAGCCAAATGGAAAATTAGGAGCAAATACTTACTTAATGCATTATATTGACAAACATCACAAAACGATTACAGGTCACAGTAATGCAATAATATAATAAATGGAGTTGTTAGACAGCCCAGGGGTAAAAATTGACAAATGTTTGGGTCCCTATCAATTCACACCTACCATCCTTTGTGAGTTAAGTATCCTGTGGATATACAGAGTGTAAAATATGTATTGAACACATCACAATTCCTCATAGTAAACATATTTCTAAAGGTGCTATTGGTATATGAAATTTTCACCAGGTGTTGGCAACAACCCAAGTAATACCTGAAGATGACAATGCCAGGGTTCATTGGGCTGAAATTGTCAAAGAGTGGTTCAAAGAGCACAAGACATAATTTTAGTACATGCATTGACCACCACAGAGCCCAGACCTTAACTCCACTTTGAGATGTCCTGGAGAAGGCTTTGTGCAGAGGTCAGACATTAATGGTGAAACATTAATGCAACACCGGATGTAAATAAATTTTGTGTCTTTGCAAAAGCTTCTTATCGAAACAATGCCACAGTAGATGCTGCTGCAATTAAAGCTTAAAGAGCTCCAACGAAACATTAAACTTTTGTGTGACCTTTTTTTTATTAAAAAAAATCCCTTGTCACGTGACGAGTGCCACCGTCGCTTCTGAAATACCGGAAGTGGCTGTTGTTCCAGAGCTGCTGTCATGTGATAGCTCGTCCGAAAAGCTGCTGTTGACAGTAGCTTCCTAGCTTCAGATGAGGCTAAAGTAAAACCACAGAGGAGAGAAGTTTTATGTTTGCTGTAGAAGAACAACACGGCTCGTTTCTGACGGAGAGCAAGGAAGCGGGGGTCGTGTAGTTTCGCCCCTCGGACGCTGCCATGGGTTGCTGTTACAGCAGTGATAACGACACTTCAAGTCAGGTAGCTAGCCGCTAGCTGGCTAAAGACGATCGATACATGTTTCATTAAGTAGTCAATGTTTTATCTATTAGACAGCATTTCTTGTAAAATGCATTTGACGAATATGACGCAATATCCGCAAGTGGTTCTTTCCTAACAGTTAATGTTGTAAGACCTTAGCAACAATCTTAGCTTACCGTAAGCCTCCGGGATAGGCCTAGCCTGTGAAGTTAGCACAGGCTGCCTTAGTTATTTCTGCAACATATGTACTTCCGTTTTTTTTATATAATTTACAGCCTAGAAACAAGTCATTAGACTAGTTACTCTTAAATGGCTAAAACACCCCGCAATGACATGACCAGATTTACTAAACACCACAGGTTGATATTCAGATATCATTTTGATGTGTTTGGTGTCATATGACTCTCAGGATTCCCAGTTATTTTTAGTTTAGGGAATCGGCTCTTATCTTTCCTCATAATCAGTTTCAGTTTTAGTAATAGCAATAGAAATAAAGTGTCCGTTTTAATCATATGTTCCATATTACTTTGAAAATATAACTTTTGTTCAAGTTGTAAGATAATCCTGACAATAACTGTAACGATAAGTGTTTTCTGTTTAAAAATGTGTTGCTACAATCGCAGAGTGGACACCTCAAACGTCTGTGTATACCATCTTTATATTGTTATACCTGGGAAATTAGAAAAATGTAATAAGAGCATGAACTTTAAAATGTCCTTATTGTTCACTCATGTTCTGATTTATTTTTAAAGAATAATGAAGAGACTAAGTCGCTGATCACTCCACCAAACCCTGCCAGCAAACCCCTGAATGGAAATGACTGGGGCAATACTAACCTCCCCCCACAACGGACAGATGAACAGGCCCTTCTTACGTCCATTTTGACGAAGACCGCACAGTAAGACACTACTTCATGCTGTAGACTAGTCAGATGCAGCATGTATTTCCTGACCGTAAAATCCTTCTTTTGTGTAACAAACGTATCATCATTTCCAGGAACATCATCGATGTCGCAGCGGCTGACTCTGTAATGATGGAACCCAATGAATACATGGACCGAGCTCGGCAATACAAGTATGTGTGCGAAAAGTTCCGCATTTATATTGGGATACTGTTGTTTTTTTAGCATGGCTCAGATGTGACTTGCTATTTAAAAATGGCTTTAAAAATAATGGAAAATGGATATATTTTCCTCAGTCTAAAGATTAGTGGCAAGTTGAATTATATGTAGCATATAAACTGTAGAAATTTCTTGGATATTAGAGCCATATGACAGTAACACTGTAATTAAGAGCATAAATCTGAACATGTTGTATCTCTAATTCCTGGAAACAAAAGTGAGTCAGAATAATGAGATTTAAAATGCTTACCAGTACCAGCTATATTATTGTAGCTAGTGGTGATGGCTTAGATGACTGGATGTGTTAAAAGAAGGTGAATGTGGGAAGGTGTTGGTGTAGAAGTTTTTGTGTAAACAAGAAACTTCTACACCAACAGCTCGAGGAGGAGATAAGGAAATTAATGGTATCAAAACATTTCAACTGCATTGGCCTTCTACTGTTCAGTAGAAACTAAAACATCAAATAAGTATCATCTAGTGGAAGTAGAACGATTTCTAAACAGGGCAGCTGTGTTTAGACTAAAATACAGGTGCAGATTAAACTGTAGCTTCCCAAAACACTGTCTCCTGGTTTAAGACATGAGGTGACGTCTTCTAGACAAAATTAAACTCTTTAACTGCAGTACAGCTGATGAAGGCAGCAGCCCTAACAAGCTTTTTCTTCTTCTTCTTCCTCTTCAGTACGAAACTGGCTATGTTGAGCACCAGTCTTCCCCAAAAGAAAACGCTCCCTCTCCCCTCCCTCACCAGCCAACCCCACCAAGTGCTTGCAAGTGACCTGGTGCCATACTCAGATGTTCAACAGGTAATCATACACTAGAATACACTCACTTACCAAAACATTATGTACACTAAAAACAAATATATTCTAATATAACAATCCCACACTAAATAGCAACTTCACGAAGGTTATAATGTTCAGTTTATGATGAAACAGTACAAGTATGGAATTTGTGTTGGAATTAAAGTTATAAGTGTTCTGTTATTTAGCCTAGCCCACTGAGGAACATGTGTTGGTGCAACACAATACAATTTAATAGTACTACAAACTTTGCAGAATATCATAACATTCATGAAGAAAAGATTTTTTGCTGAACTTTTATATTAGAATGCATTTGTTTTCAGTTGCTAATGAACTGGCAAGTGAGTGTATGTTGGCTTGTGTCTCCTGCCCCCACATTGTCTTTAACCCTTTGGTAACGGTGGGCTACATGGTATTGTGTGGTTTAATGTAAATCTTAAAAGATATCAAATGCTTTCCCTTTGTCATTGTCTTTATCACAATAATAGAAACATTGGTTTCTCTTTAATCTTATGTGTTTGCCACTCTATGAACAACTTACAATTATTATTATATATATACATTTTTTTTTTTACAGGTGTCTAAGATAGCAGCCTATGCCTACAGTGCTATCTCACAAATCAAAGTGGACGCTAAAGAAGATCTGGTTGTCCAGTTTGGTATTCCCTGATTTTGCGAAGCCCTGCATATTCCTCCACCCATCCCACGCTCTCTGTGTCACTCCTGCATCCTCATCTCCAGCCCACCTTTTTATTAAAGCATTTTGGTCCTTGTGCTTCTTAGCTATGCCTCTAACTGCTTCAAAGATGGAGAAAATGGAGGATTTGACATCCTTTGGTGTAATGATGGATCAGTGACGGTTGTCAAATGGGCAGTTGCAGATGGTTTACTGTTGATGAGTATTGTCTCATAAACAACAAATCCCTTATATCTAAGGCACAGGCTTTGTCAGAACCAGCTTTAAAGAAAATAATTATTAGAACATGGATAAATGGTTTTCAAGACCATCTCACTATTTTGTTTGTACTCCTAGCCTGTAACCTAGGGCAAGTAAGGGTAGCTTTACACCTTGATGACTAATTGGTACAGTGCTACTGGCTGGGTTGAGTTATTGGCTCTTTGTTTAAATATTTGATATAACTTCCACCAGAACACAAGAAAATAAATTCTGTGGTATGGAATAATCAACACCATCATAGCTACATGTTACATGTTGGCACTGCATATGTCTTTCTCTCTCTGTTATCCTGTGGTGACACACCCAATGCTCAGTGTTTTTCGTTGGATACAAAAACTATGTAAATATTGGAACCAAAAAGGTGAATATGTTTTTGTTTCCCCCTCATGATGAAGATTATTATAATTAATATGTATTCTGGTAATCTGGTGTCACTCTCCACTAAGAATCATAAACCATCACACCAACCAGGCTGTAGTGAATTTCATTGACATTTCTTTGTAATGTATAAAAAAGAACCCCGAATCAGGTTGGGTTGGTAATTTGTCATGTGATGTGTAGACTGCTATGGCATCTGAGGTCAAATCATGAGTGACCTGTCCATGGCAGGTGAGGATGCAAACACAAAGCAGAGGGTGTGCTGGGTGGGCCTGCTAATGTCACTGAGAATCGACGGAGATTTCATGGGGTCAGAGTTCTCGAGTTTACAGACGGTGATACTAGCACTAAAGAACAGGCAGGCAGACTCTTTATATCAAATTCTATAACTACACATATTTAACAGCAGTGCTGGCATTCAGGGGTGAAGGGGGTTCTGTTGAGGGTGCAGGAACAGATACTGTGTATTCATGCCTTTGTACAGAATTATGTGGTTGACTATAAAACCAGATGATGGATTGTATGAAGTTCTTTTTGTAGAGAGTACATTGGTCAGGATTGGCTGAGATCTTGTGGCAATTCTATTTTTTTTTTTTTTAAATGAAATGCAAGAACACTTTTAAAGCCTGCATTTGTTAGCTTTTAAACCAAGCTTTTCGCTGCAGATTGTAATATGATGAGTTGTTAATATTAATCAGAAACTAACCATTGTAGCAGTGTGGGGGGAGCATTTGCATCTATGTACACACACACACACAGTGCAGATAAAATTATCAGACATTTTTGTGATTATTTATTTGTCTTTTTAAATGTATATGTGCTCTTCGGAGGAGAGCGTGTGGCTGTAAGCGTTGGCAGGGGGCATGGCGAGCCGCTCTTGAGCCTCTAAAGGGATGTTCTACAAGGCTGTGATTATTTAAACTGCGCAACTGATTTGAGCTTTTTTTGCAATGGGTTATTGCCAATTTTTTTTTCTGTTTTGTTTGTTACTCTATCTGTTAATACTACCTGAAATATGTTTGTAATATCTTAGGCTAGTAACAAAATGTTTTTTTGTTTTGTTTTTTGGTTTAATTCATTAAAGACTTTCAACAACACATCTGTGTCCTCTAAAATAAATGCCGATATCCATATCCATAAATCTGACAGCAATAACTTGTATGCAACCTAGTAACCCCTAACAATATTCCAATATTTGTTACACCCATTCTGGAGATATCGGATTAGAAAAACATTTGCCCACTCACTTCATAATAATTGAAATATTAATTAAGGTAATTTTGCAGTCATGTTACTGAACATCCTGTTATAATTGTTCATTTTAATATACCACACTTCCAAAATGGCAACAGTTTCTTTTAATAAAGGATTCAACTTAGTTAGGGGACAGGGACTTTTAGGGGGGAAGCTAATAAATACATTATATAGTTTTTCACAACTAAAACACTGACAGTTTATTAAGTAAAGAAGAACATGAGAAAAGAACTAACAATTCAGATTCTACTACAAATACTGTACACAAATATACTGCACTTGTGGAATATTTAGCTTTCATATTATACTATGAGTCTACAAACCACAGAGGAGAAGAGTCAGGGGAAAGTCTTGCTGCACCTGCTGTGATCATTGCTGTCCTGCCAGATCTTTGCCATGACGCGCTCCTGCCGTGTCACAGCACTGAAGTCCATGGTCTTTAACTGAGGCAAAACAGAAATCACACGGCTCCTAGAGACAAAGAGACGCACAGTAAAAGGTTTTTGTAGATTTGAATGCATCTACAGTATACAGAGACTACAATTACAGCCTCAGGGTTGTATGACTCCACTGACAAGATGCACATGAATCCATGGTCCATCAAGACTCAAAAATGTTGTGTAATGAAGGAATGCATTAAAAAAAAATCTCCATATCATGTTATCATGTTACAGTGAAGTTGAATTTTGGATATAAAATGTGTGTAATTTTATCGCACGTAGAGCTTGAATTCTTGAGTTAGGGCCAAAAATGAGTTTAACGTTGGGTAAATAATGATCAGTTCAACTTTGAGCTTGAGAGAAAGTTTATGTCAAAGTTGAAGAAATTCCATGCGGGTGTTCCTGAGATATATATACTTCTGAAGAACAGGACGTAAATAAAAAATAATATTACGTCCCTAGCAACAGAAGAACATTGAATTGGAAGAAACTTCAAGTTAACACATTATGATTTCATAAGAGAGATCACTGGTGTTTTAACTAGCAGCCTATATGTCTCCAACCACAATGAGCCACTAGTCAATGCACCTTGTTGTAACCAGTGTTGCTATGCAGACCAGGAAATGTAACATTAGCCTGATCTACATTCATGCACCTGTTACACTGTTATGCACCTACATGCTTGCCAAGCAGTCATGTCTCACATACACACTCATATTATGTTTATGCTCTTATAGCAAAGATTAATCTCTCTCTCTCGTCACCTCTGAAGTATGATAGCATGAATTGCTAACTGTCTTGTTCTGTTCTCTACACAGACATCTAGCAGCAGGTGTGAAATAAAGTTTGCTACTGTGGTTGCAGGAGGTTGCTGCAGTATTCAGTACTAAGCAATGTCTGAAAAGCTTTGGACATTTAAAAATACTTCATCTCAGTAGGACATGTGAGTGTGTCGCCACCTGTAGGATTTGTTGCTTTCTATGACATTTCCATGCAGAGTGATGGTGTGTAGATGTGGCAGCGCTCCCAACCTGTCCACCTCTGACAGGATAAAAATGCCGTTGCCATGCAGATATAACACACGGAGTTCACGTAGCTCACACAGAACCTGAAACACACATGCGCACGAATTGCAGATGTACTGTGGCACACCTTTAATCGGACAAAAGGCAATGATGTACTTTTATGCTCGTATATAAGTACCATTAATTAATGAAAAAGATTTTTTATTAATGGTTTTGCACTTCTACATTTCTACATTACTTTGTAAAAATCAGTTTTCAAGTGGACTGTGAAGAATTATTTTGAGATTATGCATTTTATGGACACAAATCAGAGAGAAAGACTGCTAGTGAAAGAAAGCAAGAAAGTAAGCCAGGTAGAGGAAACTCACTTTGTCTATATGCGTGATTTTGTTAAAGGAAAGATCCAGCCATGCTAGGTACAATGGCTCGGCCAGGAAATGCATTACTGTCAACTGGAGGTCATGAAGGTCAGTGATGTTGTTGTTACTGAGGCGCAGAGAGGAGCTCAAGTATTTTTTCTTTGAATTTCTCTTTAAAGGCCGCAGACCACTGGTTGGTTCCTCTGACCATGTATCTGAAACGGGGGAAAAATTATCAGCTAGTGGCTTGATGATTAGTTTAATTTTGTGCAACACTTTATTCAGCATTGACCACAGCCTTCAGTTGATCAATTCATAATGGATTATGTTCTGCACAGGAATTAAACTGTAAGTTAAATTTAACATGAATACACACTCATTTGTATTGCAGTAATCTGTGATGACAATAAAGACAAGTGTTCAGTACCATACAGTGAGAGTGGAAACCTTTAGAGGGGTATGACAGAGACAGAGGTGAATACCTGCCAGACAGCTGATGTTTTTAAAAGATAAATCCACTGGAGCGCCATACATAGTCCCACCTGGAGCAGACTCGCCCACCTGTGGAGCGATAAACTGAACCAACAGCTTCCTTATCAATGTATGCCTATCTTGTCATGATTTAGTGTGTAATGCAGCAGCTGTAAAGTAGGAAATGACACATGTTAATTTACCAATCACACACACACATATATATATATATATATATATATATATATATGTATATATCCCACACTCACCACAGTGTAAGGCAACTTAGAATACCCCCTCTCGGTGTTGTGCACCTACCGAAGAGACAACACCCCGTTACTGAGGAAACAAACAGGTACATCATGGGATTTGTAGGCTCTGTATCGCTACTGTCATACTATCTGTCAGGGTCGTCATTCAATTGCGCTTCCGTACTTGATTCCAGTGAAATATATATATATATATATATTTATACATATATATATATATATATATATATTTATACATATATATATTTCATTAGCATATTTCATTAGCATATATATATGCTGCAGCTAATCTGTCATTAGTTCATTAAACGGCTCAAATACGTGTTCCTCGCTTGCTAGAAACTCTTGTACAGTTTAATTAATTGCACCGTACACCGAAACTTTTATCTGGTTTAACAACGCCGGCGGTCAACACTGATATTTAATACAATATGGTCCGCTGCGATATGCCTGGTGTAGACCACGTGGTATAAAATATAATTAACAAAACAAAACTGGACATTGCGAATACTGAGTACGTTAACTTGTAACTGCATTAAAAGTCTAATATCCGCCTATCTTAAAAACTAAGCGACCCGGCGTAGAAAGCCAGCGCGTTACCCGGTCAACTTCCGGTCTTTAAACCAATCATATTCGCATATTTTCAGACGCGTCGGTACGTGAAAACGGGTTGGCTGATTCAATCCCCGTCGACTCTTTTGAATTTTGTTTGCTTTCGTATGTCTGTTTGATTTCTTCATAGAGGCTCCATGAAAGACGGCAGAGACGCAGCACTTTTCCTGAGAGAATAAGTAAATACCTTCCAGAGTGGTATACTCCACGTAGTTGGCTTTTAAGGTGAGTCGCTGCTTGGATGCAGCATATGATATCCGTTGGCTTTTTAGAATCAATGATTCTTCAGATTTGCAGTAAGAGTTCAGTTTAACGCAACAGTCTAATGTAAGTTAACGAACGTGAGTTGACATGGTTGTCAACTTACCCGTTTCAAAACAAATGTAGACAATATAGGTAAAGTGTGAGAAATATTGGTCGTCAACTTTAATGTGGCAGTTGTGAATATTGAAAACAAGTTGGTTTGTGCTCATTCGTTAGCTTGCCTACGCTAACTTAGCTGCACACGCGTTCATTTAGCTGTGTTTTCATTCGTCCAGGCTGAAATCCCTTTTTGAGGAAAAGGGTCAGCCAAGATGACGACTAACTTGGGTGTTAAGGCTCTCCTTAGCTGGGTAAGTTAATATTAACATTAGTTGTACAGTTTATTCCTGTGAATTTTCAGTTTTACTGATGTCTTTCCCCCTGTACTATACTAGGTCAACAGTATGAAACTGTCCGACAGAAAAATCAGTATCGAGGATTTGCAAGATGGGGCAGTCTTACTGAGGCTTGTTGATATGCTGTAAGTATGAGCATGTGATGAAGTGGTTGGCTTAACGTTATGTAAACAATGGAAGGCCAGTGATTGGTGGACTATATTTTAAACATGCTTCTAACCCTGCTGATGGGTTCTTGGAAATATAGACATATTAACTCACTGTAGTAAATCTCAGTTTTGTTTTATTTGTGTCATCTCAGGAAAAAGGAACCCAACTCCTATCTTGCTGAGTCTGTTGAAGATCGTTTCAGACTCATTTCGGATTTTGTGGAAAGTGAGTTTTAAAATTGTCTTGACGTGTTTTGTGTGTGGTTTTAGTGTAAGCCTTATACTGTGAAGTGTTCTGGTTTCAATAAGACCGAGTCACAGTGCTTCTCCTTTCCTGCAGTAATCTTGGGTGTGGTCTCAGAGTACCTGTAATGATACGCTGAAAACTTAGACTTGGACTTAGGCAAACTTTAATGGTCCACAAGTGAAATGACTTGCCACAGTAGCTTAGAAACATTCTTAAAAACCACACGTAAAAAGAAAGATAAAATAATAAATGAATAAAACATGCTAAGTGCCATGCTTTCTTTTTATGTCTTGCTATTTTTTTCAGAAGTAACTTGTCTTTTCGTCTTGTTTATTAGGGGATTGCAGATTTAGTGCAGCTAAAGGCACTTCTTTATCCTGGGACAACATAAGACACGGCATCGACCTAACAGTAGAAATTGCAAAGGTAAAAGTCTAAGAAATTATATTAGATTAGAGTCTTTATTGTCATTGCACGGTAGCATATAACAATATACATTACACAACGAAATTGAGGTACAGCTCTCCCATCAGTGCAAAAGATAAATATTCAATAAATAACTAAACTAGACAAAGCATGTACAACAAACAAACTAAAAAGGACACTATATACAAATTAGAATGTAAACAGGACTGTATGATATTGCACTTCTGTTTGGGGAAAAGGAAAAAGCTTATTGCACAGTCATTATTTTCACGAAATAATAATAAGTCTGTACTCAACAGAGGTATATTCTGAATAATTTTTGTGTTATCACCAGGTGCTTTTGCTGTTGGTGTACCATGACATGATGAATGACCGCTGCACACTTAACATGTTGGATTGCGAGGTGGAGGTAACTACTTTCCACTGCTGTGCCTTTAATTTCATTCATCATGTTTTGTGCGACCATTTAATCTTTTGTCAATGTTTTCTCACTGTTAGCGAGAACTGGCAAACCTCACTAGTTCCTATGTGATGGAGAGTGAGGGCTGTGTTTATCTGAGCAATGGACTTGTTGCCTACTTGACAAGAAGATGTAAGTCACAAATTTGCTAAATATGCAATCACGCATGCACATACCAGTTTTCTAGTTCAGATTTTACATGCAAATTGTTAAATGTTTTCTCAGATTTGCCGGTCTCCCGCGACATATTTGAGCGATCAGCAACTACCTCTACGTCCAATCTGTCGTCGATGTCCTCCTTCTCAGATGATGATTCTCCTGTCTTCCGCCGCACACAGAAAATTGCTTTTGTGGACATGCAGACTGTGGCTTCTTCTTCAGTCAGGTATCTGTCTGGATTAAAAAAAAAAAAAAAAAAAAAACAATATTAAGCGTTAGTAATTTGATGTCATTTGATCTTTTCAACCTGTCAATCAAAGGTGACTTGGTATTCCCCAATACATGTCCCCAAAACAAATATTTAAAGTTTTACCACAAAATACCACACAGATCATATACTTAAACATAGATTTTACTATTTTGATGTTTCTGTAACTGCTTGCTCTTTCCTAGATGATAACTGTGTTTATAATATTTGCAGAGAATCACAGAGGATTAGCACTTTTTTTTTCTTAAATGGATTCATGTTTCCACAGAAAGACCTCCCACTTGAGAGAATAAGTGAATGAGTGTTTAATCAAAACTTGTAATTGGACTATATATGAACACCTATTTTTCCTAATCCATAATCCTTTGTGATTAGAATTTTCTTGCTTGTTCTGTTTTTATTCTCATAGTAAATCTCCTCTGGAGGATATTATGAACACACCCAAATTTCAGATAAGGAAAATGCAACGACAGATGATCAAGGAGAGAGACTACAGGGATGACCTAGAGAGGGAGTTGGCCACCAAAGTCACACTCATTGCACAGAGGGGTAAGATATTTAAATTTGTGTGCTGGAAAAAAAATATTTAGGTCAATAAGAACAGTGGATGGTACTTTTTGTGTTTTCGGTGTCTGTTTCACAGCTAATATCAAGTAGGCTTGGAGCTGCTGAATTTGCCGACTGTAGTTTAACAGATGTATGACAATGTTGTTTGCCTTTTCATCTTTGTTTTTGTTTTCATCTTTTTCTTCAAGTTATGTTTTGCTATACATGCAATTTTTTTTTTTAATTTTCAGAGTCTCATATTAACCAGTTGCAATACCGACTGGATAAGCTGAAAGAAGAGCGAGGAGATCAGGAGCAAGCTATCAGACAGCAAATTAATGAGCTTGAGACCAAGAATGAGAGGTACATATACGAAAAATAGAGCTAAATGTATCTTTTGAGAGATTTCTTTTTTATTAATAGTAAAACTCACTATGCTCCATTTATTAATCCGTTCCTGGACCAATTCTTAAGCATTACCAGATGTGGCTGATCATTTATTGCCGTATGTTTACCTCTAAAGGTTAAAGTCCTTGTCAACTTAAAATTAAAAGGGAACAAATTGATCTAGTGGACTGTTCATGTTACTTTTTTGAGCTTTATCAAGGTTGTGGTCATGCAGCAATGGCAAAGGAAGCTACTGTATGAAATATAGCATGACACATTTTAATTATTATTTATTTTTTTTATTCAAGGAGAATCAAGGCCATATTCCATACATAGAAAGTGTTGTGCATAAGTGGAAATTGGAAATTTAGTTACACTTTTTTTCCCATTAGGTTACAAATGCGTCTTAATGAGATGTTAAAGCAAAATAAGGATCTGAAGAGTACCACTTCAGTTCTAGAGCGTCAAGTGGATGAGCTGGCAGAAGAAAATGGCACACTTTCGTCTCGGGTAATGACATGTCTCAAAATTTGACGATTTTAAGACCAAAACTGTAATTTTTGTAAAGATTGCAAAATCTTTGAATTATTTATTTATTTCAGATGAGAGCAGTATGTTCACAGTTGGCCATTTTTGAGGCAGAAGTTGGCAGACTGACTGAAACCCAAGCATCTGCTCAGGAGGAGTGGATAAGCAAAGAAAGCCACCTACAGGCACAGCTCAACCAAGCAACTGCTCAGAAGGTAGACTGTAGATTCACAACAGCAATTTTGAGATGACTGTTTGTGATTTAACTATATGGTTATTAACAATAATGTTACATTTTCATGTTTGGCCATGTAAATAAAACATCGTTCTTTTTTCTCAAACACCCCTTAACCTTTGGTCTGATAGATCCTAGTGTACTTTGGGGGTAGAAAGATGAAGGGAGTAGAAAGCCCAATGTCTATTGTCCAATTAGACAGAAAATCTAATTGGAAATAATCGTAGTACTTCTCTCGTAGATGATCGCAGTTTTGGTTAGTTCAATGTACAATGCCTATTTTTCCTCAGGACATCCTGGCTGAACAAATTCAGATCCTGCAAGGAAAAATTTCCTGTTTGGAGGATGAAATTAAAAAAACTGCTATGGAAGAAGCAGGAGAGAATATGGGGCCTGTGATGGAGGTGAAGTGTAAATTCCATGCATAAAAAGATGTCCGATTCATAATCTGTTTTAAGCTGCATTTTTTTCTGTATTTATTTTCTGATGGTTAATGAGAAAAATATCTTTTTAAATTTTTAGAGAGAAATGTTGGAAAATGAAATCAGTGGTTTGAAGGATGAATTGGAGAGCACATTATGTTTCCTGAAAAAGGCAGAGGCGGAAATTCAAGCAAAAACTCAGCAGCTGACTGAATATCAACATGAAATTTCCCAACATAAAGATCTCCTGGAGCAACAGAAGCGCCAAGCTGACGAAATGATTCAAGTCAGGGATGAGCTTTTGGAGAAGTTGCAAAAGGAGCTAGCTGAACAGAGAGTCATTTTACAGCAGGAAATCCAGGAGCTTAAACTTAAGCTTCAGATAGCTGAGCAGCAGAAAACTGAGGAAATTATCAAACTACAGCAACATATTGCTGCTTGTGAACAAGAAATTGAAAAACTGAAGGAAATAAAGAAATCGAAGGAAGACCTTCTACATCAGACTGAAGAAAGTGTGAAAGATCTTGAGATAAGATTATCTGTTGCTACTTCTCTGTTAACCGAGAAAGAGCAACAAATTAATGGCCTCAAAGAAGAAGTTGACCTTCTTACAGATGAAACTAAAAAAGGCAAAGATCAAATTCAAGCCAAAGACGAAGAGCTTGCCAAGTTACTTCTGGAGAAATCAAATGAGCAAGAAATTCTTCAGAATAAAATCCAGAACATAACTGCCCATGTGGAAGACCTTGGCACATCTCTCAAGCAGGCTAGGCAGGAAATTCAAATTAAGCAGGACCTCCTAGCTAAAACTCAACAAGAGACTATCCAACAAAGGGAGGTATTTCAACAAGAGATTTCAACCCATGAAGCGGAAGTACAGAAACTAAATGCAGAAATACAGGTAAAAAATGAGCAGCTTCTTATGCTAAAGAACACCACCTCCCAACAGTCTGAATCTCTGGGGCAAGAGATTAACGATTTAAACAGCCAAGTGGAAAGTCTGACTGATTCTCTTGGAAAGGCTGAGGAACAAGTTCTTACTCAACAGGCTATGCTTACACAACAGCAGCAGGATAGTGCTTACCAGAAAGACCTTCTGCAGCAACAACTATCTGCATCTGAAGAGATGATAAGGAGCATGAAGGAGGAGATCCAGACAAAAGAGAAACAGTTGAACTTGTTGAAAAATCAAAGTTCAGAACAGGAGGAAATGCTACACCAAGAGATAAAAGAATTAAATAAACAGGTGGAGGGCCTGGGTTCCTCACTGAAGTCTGCAGAGGAGAATTTGCAGTCCAAGGAAATTCTGTTGGCAGAACAACATCTGCAGAGCACTCAGCATATAGAGGCACTCCGGATGCAAATGGTAGCATCTGAAGCTGAGGTGAAGAGGCTAAATAAGGAGATTCATACTAAGGAGGAACAGCTTGTTCAGCTCAAGACTGAGATGTCCACACACGTTGCACAGCTACAGCAAGAGATTGATGGGCTGAACCAACAAATAAAAAGTATGGACACTTCTCTTGAGACAGCCAAGGAGCAATGTCAAGCCAAAGAAGATATGATAGCTAAGCATGAGCAGGAAAGCAATTTACAGATTGAAGAACTTAGAAATCACAGTGAAGTTCTTGAGAAGGAGGTGAATCAGCTGATGCTGCAGATCCAGGCTAAACAGGATGAGGTAGATATGTTGAAAGTTGACAGTTGCAAGGAGTCTGAGGTCCTGCAGAATGAGATTCAAACTCTCAGAGATCAAGTACAGCATTTGAATAAATCACTGAAGACTGCAACAGAGCAGGTTCAGGCCAAAGAAAACCTGCTGGCTCAAAGGGAGAGTGAAATTTCTCAGGAAAAGGAAACCTTCAAAGACATGAAGATAATGTCTGAAGAAGAGAGGGGAAAGCTTAGGATGAGATCCAGGCCAAAGAGGAACAACTGGCCGTCTAAAAAGGGAGAGCTCCACACACACTGACATGCTACAGCAAGAGATAAGTTAAACAATAATCTGCTGATCTTAAAGCTGAGGAAAGTTCTACTCACCTTGCTACAACAGCAGCAGAGTGCTACAGAAGACTTCTGCAGCACACATCTGCATCTGAAGAGATATAAGGAGCATGAAGAGGATCCAGACAAAGAGAACAGTGAACTGTTAAAATCAATTCGACAGGAGAATACACCAAGAGAAAAGAATTAAATAAACAGGTGGAGCCTGGTTCCTCCTAGTCGCAGAGGAGAATTTGCAGTCCAAGAATCTGTTGGCAGAACAACACCAGAGCATCAGATATAAGGCACTCGATGCAAGGTAGCATCTGAAGCTGAGGTGAAGAGGCTAAATAAGGAGATTCATACTAAGGAGGAACAGCTTGTTCAGCTCAAGACTGAGATGTCCACACACGTTGCACAGCTACAGCAAGAGATTGATGGGCTGAACCAACAAATAAAAAGTATGGACAGTTCTCTTGAGACATCCAAGGAGCAGTGTCAAGCCAAAGAAGATCTGATGGCTAAACACAAGCAAGAAAGCAATTTACAGATTGAAGAACTTAGAGATCACAGTGAAGTTCTTGAGAAGGAGGTGAATCAGCTGATGCTGCAGATCCAGGCTAAACAGGATGAGGTAGATATGTTGAAAGTTGACAGTTGCAAGGAGACTGAGGTCCTGCAGGATGAGATCCAAACTCTCAGAGATCAAGTACAGCATTTGAATAAATCACTGAAGACTGCAACAGAGCAGGTTCAGGCCAAAGAAAACCTGCTGGCTCAAAGGGAGAGTGAAATTTCTCAGGAAAAGGAAACCCTTCAAAACATGAAGATAATGTCTGAAGAAGAGAGGGGAAAGCTTAGGGATGAGATCCAGGCCAAAGAGGAACAACTGGCCAGTCTAAAAAGGGAGAGCTCCACACACACTGACATGCTACAGCAAGAGATCAAAAGTCTGAAAAGCCAACTAGATCATATGGCTGACGCTCTCAAAACAGCTGAGGAAAATGTTCAGACTCACCTTGCTTTGCTTAACAGGCAGGAGCAGGAAAGTGCTCAACAGAAGGAGCTTCTGCAGCAACAACTATCTGCTTCTAAGGAAGAAGTAAGGACAATGAAAAATGAGATCCAAACTAAAGAAGAACAGGTGGCTCTGCTAAAGACTGACAACATAGAGCAGTCAGGCATGCTACATCAAGAGATCCAAAGTTTAAAGAAACAAGTGGAGTCTCTTGATTCCTCACTGAAGAAGGCCGGTGAGGATATACAATCCAAGGAATACATGTTGTCACAGCAATGGCAAGAAAATGCTCAACAAAGGGAGGTACTCCAAATCTTGCAGGAGAAAGTCCAACAAGTGGAGATTCTACAGAATCAGGTCAACTCTCGGGAAGAAGAGATTAAAAATCTTAAAGAATCTCAGAGTGAGAAAGAAAGCCTCCTTCTCAAAGCTGAAGACAAGCTTCAGACCCTCCAGACAGAGTTGGTGGATGCCAAGACACTCTTGGCTGATAGAGACCAAAATCTCAACACTCTGAGAGAAGAAGTCATTGCGCAAGCTAACTTTCTACAAAAAGCAAAGGAGGAAGCTGAAGCCAGGGAACAAAATCTGGCCGAGATAAAGGACGCAGGAGCAAAACAAACAGAGGTCCTTCAACTTCAAATCCAGAATCTTAAGTTGGAAATCGAGGCCATTTCTCTTGAACTTGTGGCTAAAAAGCAGAAGTTACATGAAATACAAGAGGAGTCTGGTCAACAGATGCACCTCCTCCAGCAGCAACTCGAGTCAGTAAATGCAGACCTTAACCAACACAAAGAGACAAAAGCTGAAAACATCAGGCTCAAAGAGGCTTTGTACGAGTTGAAGATAAATAAACTGACACTGGAGAAACAAGTTGAAACCATTGTCTTTGAGAAGGAACAACTTGCCAAGGCACATCAGGCCTTAGAGAAAGGGAACAAAGCATCTTGTAAACTAGAAACTATGCTGCAGCGGAAGCTGGAAATATTGAAAATGGAGAATGATAAACTGTTGAAAGAAATGGAGAAATCCAAGGAAATTGAGCTACTCAACAGAGACCTCCAGGAGCGGCTTTCAGCCAAGTCAGAGGCTGCAGAACACTACAAGATTCAGGTTGGTGTGACCACAATAGCAATTAAATTTCACACTCAGCTCATGTCCTTTCTCCTTAGTAATGAGTAATGTAATGGCCAATAAGTGAGTAGTTTTCCTGTTGTATCACAATTCATGTGTGTTCATAGCTGATTGGTATCAAATTTTTACTCTGAAGTTAATGTAGAGAAATGTGTTATATTATCACAATATCACAGATGGAGAAGGCTGCTAGTCATTACAACACCAAGAAGGAGCTTCTCCAGAAAAGCCAAGAGGAGGTGGATGAACTCAAGCGATTCTTAGAGGCTAAAGAGCGTGAAGTAAGGGACATTAATAGGGACAAAAAGATACTCCAATTTGATCTGGACAAGGTCCAAGCCAATGAGAAGAAACTTTCAAACAGAGTTGCCAGTTTGGAGGCACAGGTTGGTATTGTATTTTGTAGCATGGACTGTCTATTTAGTTAATTTAAAAGAAAATGAAGTACGTCTATTTATTTATTTTTTGTTTGTTTAACCCTATTCTGTCCTATGTTTAGCTGGCTTGTGCTGACAAAAGCCTGCGTGTGCAGAATAAGATTTATGGCAATGGAGGAAGCACCTCGGGGTCTTGTTACTTTGAGGTTCCCAACACACGTTCAAGTATTTACACTAAAGCCTCAGTGAAGAGGACCATGAGCTCTGACAGCCTGGACCAAAGTTCTCTGGAAGATTCTCTGAACAGCACAAGGTAACGGTTGAGATCTGGTGATGTGATGTGATTATGAGGGCAGTATTTATGGCCTCACTCCACAGCTGGGGATTATAAAGAGGGTGATAAAATATCTTGTACAAACCGTGATAATTGAGCATATTGGCAGGAATTAATATCTTAAGTGATCTGATCACAAGTGAGTATGAAATGCACTTCAAGACAAAATGAGATCTGATGGCTCAGACCACACTCAGTGTCTGGATGGGCTGTATTTGGTTATATTGTTGTAGTAGTGTAATTACAGGAGTGCTTCAGAAAATCACAAACCAAAATGCATTATTTTACTCTGGCAGGAAACTTTCAGCACCTGATGAATCAAGCACACCACTTCACACCACACGCAGTTCAGAACGCTTGGCAGCCAAACGCCGGGGTCTACAGGCAGAATCACTGGAGACTTTGTATTTTACACCGATAAACAGCAGACAGACCAACAGGTATGTACTTGTAACAATAATGGTGTTTGATACTGTATAAGCACCCATTTTGGTCTCTTGTCACTTTAAAAGTGATGAAATTATTTGTGTCATCCTACAGGTTTTTAATTTTTTTTGCATGTCTTTGAATTTGAAACAGTAACTTATCCCTTATTGCCCTCACATGTTTATATGATTCAAGTCAGTGCAACGGCTGAAATGTTTTGATTCACCTGCATCTATTATATATACTGTATCACAAGTAACTGTTCATGATTCTGACACATTTGTCCCTTCTTATCCACTTTTATTGTCAAAATCCATTCACAAATGCAAATATTTACACCTGTATGTACACACTCAGATTCTTGAAAGGTGGATTTTGACTTGAAATCCACTTTGTCTTTATTCTCCCAGGACCATTACAGAGAATAATATGGAACTTGATTCAGCCCGGAAAAATCCAACTTCATCTGTCAAACGCCGCAGGACCACACAAGTTATAAACATCACTATGACCAAGGTGAAGGAAACTCACCTGCACAGTAGTTGCATGTTTTTCATGTCCACAATGATGCTCTCTTGAGGCGTGCACATCTTAAAAATTACAATGGTTCACGCAAATACTCATCATTTCTGACTATTCTGACTTCTAGAAAACTCCAGGCTGCAATGAAGGTGATGAGACTTTCTATAGTTTGGCTTCAGCTCGCTCCCAACCAAACCTCTCCAGTGCCCACTCTGCACAACCTGTGTCCGTGGCGCTGTTTGACACACCTGCCAAGATGTCCAGCTCTTCTAGCGACCAGCTTGCTGGGCTACCAGGGTTGAGACGCAGCACAATCCATTCACAGGGTAAGCAAGTACCTGGAGTAAGGGAAAGAGAAAATGATGTCAGCATACAGCACCGGAATGCAATTTACATTCAAACACTTTTGTCATGAAACTTAATTCTCTGTGTACCATGATGCACTTATGGGGAAGTTTACACCTGTTTGACTTTAGCTACCAGGACATTCTGTGTGGGAGCAGAGAACGAGCCTGACGGTGCTCCTGATGATTGGATGAGGATTGCTGAGCTCCAGAGCAGAAACAGGGCCTGCCTTCCTCATCTAAAGAGCAGCTATCCTGTGGAGTCTGAGGTAAACGAAATGCTCACTTCACTTCTAAAACATGGTTTCAGGGTTGCACTGCCTTGCAGTATCTGTCTTTTTCACACTAGTTTATTAAAATCCCTCCTTTATCGATACCTTTAGACCGGTTGTGGCGGTGCATTAGCATTCACAGATGAAGAACTTCGCACGGGTGACCCATCTGACACTGTCCGTCGGGCATCCATGATGCCAGGCCAGCTGCAAGACTCCCTTGTATCTCACCGTCACTCCCTTATGTTGGGACAAGCAGCCGGTTCTCGTTCTCACCGTCTGTCCTTGATGCCAGGCCAACTATCATCCAAAACCAGCAGCTCCTCTCAGCTGAGAAGCCCAAAAGGGATGAAACGATCTACATCCACACTCTCTGTTCATCAATATTCACCTGAGGTTGGTTTACAGTAATATACACAGTAATATTGATGACATTGTTAGTTAATGCTTGATCCTGTCTGAACTCAATATACAGTCTAACATTATGTTTCTCTTTCTGTCTGAAGACTAAGATCAAGGCCAGCTGCTTCCCTCGGCCACTCACTCCCAAAAACAAGAACGTGAACACTAGGTCCTCCAGCTCTCATCTTCACCCTACTCACAGTCCAGTGAGTATATTATATCTCAAATATACTGCTTGGTTGGTTTTGCTGCATAGTTGTTTGTGTTTGTATGGATTCAGTGAGCATGTTTGGAATAGTTTTCTAACAATTTGACTTATGTTATTCTCAGGCTGCACAGAAACAGTCCATGACATTCACTATTGAAAACACCCCGAACAACAAGGACAGCTTCCTGCACAAAAGGCTGAACAAGCTACGCAGTTCTTCCCGGAAATCTCCAGGCAAGAGTACAAAGAAATCTCCCGCTCACACAAGTGCTCGCAAATGCCAGGAAAACAAGCCTCCCGGAAGTTCTCGTGCTGCAGTGGCACGAGCTGGCAGAGCTAGCAACTTTAAGTCACCACAGGTGTCAGCTAAGGGACTGAGGAAGTCTCCTCACGCCACCAGCAGGTCCGCAAAGTCTCCTGGACTGACAGCAAGTGCTCGCAAGGTAAACTTACAGACGAAAGCACTCAGGGTGTTATAGGACACATTACAAATATTTAATATCATTTTATTGTAGCCTTTAGAGTTATCATATACAGTACATAGTCCCCATGTCACCATTATGCTCATTGTTTAATGATAAAAATGACCTTATCTTCCTAATTGGAGTGCAAAAGTAAATATATTGAATAAAATAAAGTAAATAAATTACAATGTGATTTAGAAGGTTTGACTTGTTGACCACAAGTCTTTCTGATTGTGACAGTAATGAAAACTTCAGAGGGTACCTTTTAACTGGTGACAGATTAATGCGGTTATAGTCACATGCTTCACCCAACTGGTGTAACGCTTTTCACATTGATCATATCAGTGTAGCAGATCAATACAATGTTGGAAGTGTGTATGTATATTAACATGATCCTAGTGTTGAACCAACTCTTTGTTTATATTGCAGGGCTATTCTACAATTTAGTTTGTGTTCCTTATTATTGATGTAACTATGGAAATAATTGACACATGTGTTTGGTTATAACATTTCATTAACTGCAGAATTTGAACATTGTTTTCTGCAGCATGTGTCTATAAATGAAGAAAACCATGGAGTTCTGAACAGGTCACTGTTAATAATCAAGTGATTAAATTTACGAGGGTTTTTCTGCACTTATTAAAGACTAGCTCAGGGGTCTCACATTATTGTGTAATGACTCATGTGTTTATCACACATATTCACTTTATGGGTGTCCTCATTTTCTCTCACATTAAACCCCAGCAACACAATACTGCAACCTTTATCAATATTGTGCTCATGTTATGTTGTTGAAATGTGAGCTTTGGGTTAATCTGATTTTATTTTATGTTTTTCTCCCACGCAGATGATCAGAAAGATGAAAATCTGAGGCATTTTTTTTGACCGTTTGGACTTGTCATCGACACTTGATGCTACTTCTCTCCCCCTTTTGATGTTCTGTCCCTCATCCTTCCTGCACACAAACAACTTAATTTTTATCTCTATCATTCTTAATCTTTTATCGTTTTATTCTGTATTTTATTTACATGTCTGTCAATAAAAGATTTAAATTACATTGTGCATTGGACTCCTGTGTCGGGCCATCAGGAGAGTTAAGTGTTTACTATTCCACAAAAGTGTCTACACATCAAATTCTCACTACACTGATGGTAAAGGTTGGGTTGTTAACCTAGGCAGGGTCTCTTGGCCCTATATGCTCTATGTCTTTAAATGCAGCAGTTTGAGATTCTCAAGTGGAAAAAGTGTATTAAAGTGAGTTTAGTTCATTGCAGCCACTTTTAGTTAAGCACATACATCACTCAGACATAACACTAAACCACCAGCTAGTGGGCAAATGTCATCAACACTTTATCGACACTATATGCTGCAGTATTCCGTATAGACCGTCCAGTCTTTGTGTCTACTAGGAGACCTATCTGCAGTTGAACCGCCACTGAATTATGAACAAACCATCAGGTTGCTTTAACACTGGCTAAGAAGACAATTCTATTCAATCACATGTCAACAGAAAAATAAATGGCATTAAAAAACAATCAGATCCTCTCATTCCATGCATTTATTTATTTCTTACATGAAAGTGGACAACAGAATTTGTACATAACTGTGCACTGCATTTTGAAATCAACATCTCCATGATTGAAAAGAAGCAGCAAGAAGAAAATGTTTCTTATATTTGTCAGCCCCCTACTTGTACAATTAAAAAAAGGAAACGATGGTCTGACATCTGTAGCCTACTACACCAACAACACAAATAAAAAAATAACCCATACAAATTTACAAGCTCAAAACAATTAGTCATTGACATCCACTTTAAGTTTTGATTTAAATTGTTGATTTAAATTGACATTCTTTTCTTGCATTTGTACATTTAAGTTGACGAATATTTGTGCAACCTTTTAAATCCTGTTGTTAGGAGTTCCATATTTTTATTCCAACAACCGATATACACGTTTTAAAGTAGTACGAGCAAATTGGTGCCTAAAATCAAATTTTCTATTGTTTTCATCTTCTGAAATAGTTTTAGCAGTTTTTCTGGTAAAACTCTGATTTTGGCTTTGAAGATAATTAATAATGTGTGAAGTTCTATTATCTCGATAAGTTTCAATAACCCTGATGTAATAAATAAACTCCTGGTATGTTTTCTAAATTTAACTTTGTGGACAATTCGGATTTCTCTTTTCTGCAATAAGAACAAAGGCATTATATTGCTGGTGTATTTATTACCCCACACTTCTACACAATAACTCAAGTAAGGCAATATAAGTGAACAGTAGAACAATCTAATTGTTTTGCAATCTAAAACATAACCTTGTTCATGACTTTGTGACTTCCATGTCAGATTTTATTATGATTCCCAAAAGCCTACCGATACCTTCTCCATATTAACTCCATCAATGGATAATGAAACTTAATATTTACTTCTTTTAGTAAAAAAAAACTTTATCAGATTTAACAATAACTTATTTTCATCAAACCAAATTTTAAGTTTCATCAATTCCTTTCAACAATTTCAGATAATGTTATCAGAAAAAGTTACCTTCTGAACAGAAGAAATTTGTGTCATCTGCAAACAAAACAAAACAAAGTAAAAAGTTTCGGCCCCAAATCCAAACTTTGTGGGACCCCACAATTCAGTCTTCAAACATTTAAATGTATTACCAGCAAAATGCAAATATTGTTGTGTATTATACAATTATCTAGTTAACCAGTTTAGAATAACTCCTCTCACACCATAATTATTCAACTTTAGCAATTAAAACTGAGTGATCTATTGTATCCAATACCTTCTTTAGGCCAGTGAATACCCCGGTTGTATATTTCCTTCTGTTAATTGCTGTTGTGATTTCTTCTGTTATTTCCATTAGTGCCTAAGCAGTAGACTGATTTGTCCGAAAACCATAGTGACTCTCACTTAATATATTAGGTTTTTCAATGAAGTCATCTAATTTTTGGACAAACAACTTTTCTAGCACTTTTGAAAATTGGGAAGTAATGATATCGGTCTGTAGTTACAGCTATGTTTATCTCCTGCCTTAAAAAGTGGAATGATGTTTGCTGTAGCACCAGTTTTAAATGAAAAAATATAAACATAACATAGCGGTTTAATAATACAGTCAATAGTCATTTTTACTATTTTCATGTCTATTCCGTCACTATCAGTAGACGTCTTATCGTTATTATTTATATCTGCAGCATTTCTGTGTATTATTTTTGCTGTAGTTCATAGTTAAATGTGGCAAATGCAGGTAGATGGTCACTTATATCATTTATCACAAGGCCACTATTAATGCTAATTTAAGTACATTTGTAAAACTATTATCAATTAATGTTGCACTAATGAAGTTACTCTACTGGGCTTTGTGATCAGTGGGTATAGCCCTACTGTATAATGTGTCCAGAAAGTCTGATGTTTGTTTATGTGTTGAAACATTTAAAAGATCAAACTTAAAGTTGCTACCGAGTATTAATGATTTAATGATTTTTATTGATATTTGAATCTTTCATTAATTCATCTAAGCCAAGGGTGTAAAACTCATTTTAGTTAAGGAGCCACACTCACTCACTTAGATCTCTTGGGGGCCGAACCAGTAACACAATAGCTTATTAACTTGTAAATGATGACAACTCCTAATGTTTCCCTTGACTTTAATGTAAAGGAGTACAAGTACATGTAATGAACAACTGTAAATTTCTTATGAAGTGCAAGGTGCAAGTGCAATTTTTTATTTTAGTGAATATTTTCAGTTGTTATCTTCAGTGTAATTTTTGCAAATTCATCCCACGGGCCAGATTGGAACATCTGGCAGGCCAGTTTTGGCCCCCGGGCCTTATGTTTGACACCCCTGATCTAAACTATCCTTAAAGATTTCTATATTTGATCCTGGTTTCCTGTAAACCATGTTTTTCTGTCTTTCTAATTGAAATTCCACAGCGATACACTTTATTAAATCAGCAGTTAAGCATACATGCTAGTCCCAACTCACAAATCTTCATAGTGGACTCTACTAATGGAAATTAGGACAAACACATAAATTCATACAAGCACATCAGTGCTCTTGGTTCACTGGTGCCCTAAATGGTCCCAGACCCGGTCAGTACCCCCATATATCAAAGACAATTAATTAACACAATGCCGTTGGCCTGAATATTCATTGTAAGCTGAGGTAAGGACATCATTACCTTAGGTGGTCAACCACTAACTGGTTGACTAACACTGACACACAATCTGGACTGACAGCATTACTAACCTGTTACCTTGGTTACTCATTTGGTAGTAATGCACAAATAACTGTTTCCTTAGAGATGAATGATTTCAATCTTTGTAATCCATATTCTTAGCTGCTAAGCAAAGAAACACATTAATAAAAAACATTTAGTTTTTTTCTCCCTATTTTAACCTTGTTTTCAAGAGGAGTTGAAATTGAGAGTAATATGGACATAAATGTGATCTCCGATTAATCGTCTCTCGTTTTCGCGTGGTCAAGCCAGCCGCTCCAACATTTTCAAGTGCGCCCTCATTACCGACTAGTTTGAGACAACTGGGAAAGTCAGCGGCAGCGCTAGCTTACTGCAAACTGTGCAGCCGGTTTTCAAAATAAAACGTGGGTATTCAACGTATTAAACGTTTATTTAAAAAAATATGAAGAATGTTAAGATTTGATTAAAAAAAAAAAAAAAAGAAAGTAAGACTTGTGTTAACACTTCTCATATAATGTATCAATTTTTAATACATTACTTAATGTAAATATGACCTTTAAAGCTCAATAGCTTTCAGGTCATGTAAACCCATTTGCTCAAAACCAGTGTAGAACAGTAGATCTACACTTGTTGTATGAGACACACCTCTTTTTATAGCATTTTAACACTTCTCATATTTTATATAACTTTTTAATACATTTCATCATGTAAATATGAGCATTACTTCCAGGTGATGTGACCTATTGGCTCAAAATCACTGCAGGATCTTACTTTTTCATCATGTTAATTTGTCTTTTTTCATAATGTTTTATGAGACATAACTCTTACTTTTTTTTTTAAAACCAAATCTTAACATTATTCATATTTCTTTTAAATAAAAGTTCAATACATTTTATACCCGCGTTTTATTTTGAAAACCGGAAGTTTCCACACGCTGTAGTTAGCTAGCGCTAACTTTCCCAGTTGTCTCAAAGTATTTGCCATAATGTCTGCAATAAGGACGCACTTGAAAATGTTGGAGCGGCTGGCTTGACCACGCGAAAACACGAGACGACTGGCTTCACCGCAGTGATTAACTGCTGATACTGGGAAAAAATAATAATGGAAGAATCGCAAACTTGAATTGAGCCCTCTGTATGGGTAAAGTTTGTGAGTCAGCAGCGTTGGCAGGGAGGCTTGTAGCGCCACCATCTGGCAAAAATAATGCGATTTCAGTTGATAGCTGTAAAAATAACTGCTACATTTATGTCCAACCTACAACCCAGACTGAATCCAGAGATTCAGTTCCAAGCGTTTCTAGCACAATGTTTGTACATGTGTATTGTGTATTAATCTATTCTTTGTTCCTTAAAAATCCCTGAATCTGGATTGATGTGTGCGATGTTAGGATATAACTTTGATAGCTGATAATATATTTCCGGGGTCATCAACCACACTGTTTTATGCAAGAGCTCGGCATCAGAAGTTCAGTGCATATTTGTTAACTAGACCCTAAATAGGGACCAAATTTTTTGGAGATACTGGGCCATAATATAACGTGAACTGTAGGAGTTGAGTAGGAGTAGCATCGATTGCCCCTCTAATGTCTTCCAATGTTAAAGTTAGAGTAAAGTACATCAAGTGTTTCGATATCGTGCCACAAGACGCTTTTATTCCGAAGAGGGGAACCGGAAGACCTACTTCTTTACGTACACCGGAAGATGCAGCACTGAAAGTTGAAACTGACAAGAGGGCTCACAATGTACTTTAATGGCAGGTGGCCGATGTCCTGAAAGTTTATAGACTTCTTTTTATATTGTTTATTTGACAGGAAAGGACTTTCAAACTTGTCTTCGTGTTATTATCGTAGCGAAGCTTTACCGTGACGTGTGCAGCGGAGAGTAGCTTATTACAGTAGGGTTAGCCGGGTGGGTTCGTTTTTAGATGTGGCGTTAAAGCGTTATTTAGTTAAGTAAGTTGCAGTAGACTACAGGTGTATGTCTCAAACAATAACATGGATCCGGACCGTGAGGTGGAAAGGTGGGTGCTGTCATTTATCGTCAGCCTACAACCGTTTTCAATCCTCCGTCACTTGAGAATCGGTTGTGACGAGCTAAGTTACTTCAACCACACACGATGGCTATTAAATCCTTTTTAAGTTTGTCAACCCCTGTGATCGTATTAATTACTATGTAATAGTTCATTACTTTTGACATTTGCTTATGGCAGCCATTTTGCCATTTCTCCAACCCACCTTCTTTTTTATTACTTAATTCGTATCGGATGACAAATGCAGTTGATTGTTGGCCTACTTTAATACACTTGCACACTAACAGCCACTTTTTGTCCTGCAAGCTTCCTTAGAAATGGGAGTGATGGGGACGAGGAGGAGAGGGAGAAGTGGGAGAGGCCCCCCTCCAGCTATGGCTCCATGAAGAGTGACATAGAGGAGGAAGAGGAAGAGGAGGAGGAGGAGGAAATAGAAGAAATGGGTGCAGTATTACCTGAATCAACTGTTAACCAGGCGGCAGGGTACTCTATTTATTTATTTATTTTGTAATTATGTTCTTTTCCCAAATTGTCTCTGTGCAAATGGGCAAGCACATATCATTTCAGAAAAATAATTCATTTCTATTTTATAATTTACACAATTTCATGATTTCTTTTCAAAATATCATTTTTATTTTCAATTTTAAAGTTTGTGTCTCCCCGTTGCCCATTTGGCATATAAATTTTAAAACCTCCAATTTCTCAAATACTTATATATTAACTGTTAAAACATGTTATAGGCAATTCATTAGCCACTCTCTTTCATATTTTGCTTGCAAAGTTATAACAATGCAACAGGAGCTCACTAAGGTGACTGTTTTCTTGTCTGCCCATTTGACCACAGCAAACTTTGCATTATTGTCAATGTTAAAATCAAAGCTGCCTCTTTCTGCACCTCACCCAAACGCTTTTGTGGAGTTTGAGTACCACCATCAAATGTAGACTTCCCTGTGTAAACCATGAAGTCGTACACAAAGCCAGACACCTCGGCTCGGACAAAGACTCTTAAACCCCCATTTTTTTGGGTTTACCGGGCAAATAATACCGCAGACGTTTTTTGCCTTCATTTAACCATCATCTCATAAATTGGTTCCATTATCTGAATCAGATGAACCATCAGGTGACAAAACCACAGACGCCAGCAAGTATATCTGAGAGTAGTTATCCCTGTCTCTATACCCCTGTCTGGACAATATGTCCTCCAGGATACAGACATTTAATGTTTATCAAGGTTTTGCAAATGTAATTCACTATGTAATTTTTCAACATATGGATAAATAAAATTATCTCTAAAGAACAATATTTTCAAAAACAAATTCCCCCCCAAAAAAATTAACAAGAAAAATAACAACAACACTTAACCTATGACCGGTGTCTTCGTCCACATAGGCTGCCATTTTGAAAGTTGACATGAATTAGGATATGTGTTGATTTTCTTGCAGGTGTACACATTAAATGAGCAGAGTTCCTGCGCTTAAAAAGTCTATAATTTTGATAATCCCAATTTAAGGTTTTAAAAGGTCTTAAATGCGAGCGTTACATTTAGTCAAGTCTTATATCCTTACGTCCATTTATTACCGCTTCATTCACTTTTTGTTCAGTGCGTTGGTGGCGTTCATTCAAAATGACTATGGTGAGGTATTGTTTATACTAATATTGTTAATGTTTTGCCAGGTTTCAGCTCAATCGCTCAGAGTCCCCAGAGACCCTCTACACTCTGAATACTCAGCAGACCAAACCACAGGGAGCTGTTGTTATTGACACTAGGTAAACGAGACACACTCATACACAGTCGCACAGCATTACTAATCAATATCACAGCAGCACAAAGCTATGAATTTCAGTGAAACATCTTAATTTTGGTAATCTGTTAATTCAAGTGTATTTAAACATGCATAAGACGGGGGACTTTGAAATAATTTGAGTTTGTGATTTCATGAGATAACAGCCATATGATCACCAAACAATGTTTGCAGAGCGGTTTTACTTTACAGGTGCTGGCCAGTAAATTAGAATATCATCAAAAAGTTGAATTATTTCAGTAATTCCATTCAAAAGGTGAAACTTGTATACTGTATACTTTCCTTCCACACATAGTGATATATTTCAAGTGTTTATTTCTTTTAATTTTGATATTTATAAGTGACAACTAATGAAAACTCCAAATTTGGCATCTCAAAAAATTAGAATATTGAAAAGGCCAATGAAAAAAATGTTTTTTTTTAGAAATGTTGGCCAACTGAAAAGAATGAACATGAAAAGCATGCGCATGTATAGCACTCAATACTTAGTCGGGACTCCTTTTGCCTCAATCACTGCATTAATGCGGCGTGGCATGGACTCGATCAGTCTGTGGCACTGCTCAGGTGTTATGAGAGCCCAGGTTGCTCTGATAGTCGTCTTCAGCTCCTCTGCATTGTTGGGTCTAGCGCATTGCATCTTCCGCTTCACAATACCCCATAGATTTTCTATGGGGTTAAGGTCAGGCGAGTTTGCTGGCCAATCAAGGACAGGGATACCATGGTCCTTGAACCAGGTACTGGTGGTTTTGGCACTGTGTGCAGGTGCCAAGTCCTGTTAAAAAGTGAAATCTGCATCTCCATAAAGTTGGTCAGCAGCAGGAAGCATGAAGTGCTCTAAAACTTCCTGGTAGACAGCTGCATTGACCTTGGACCTCAGGAAACAGAGTGGGCCAACACCGGCAGATGACATGGCACCCCACACCATCACTGACGGTGGAAACTTTACACTGGACCTCATGCAACGTGGATTCTGTGCTTCTCCGCTCTTCCTCCAGACTGTGGGTCCTTGATTTCCAAAGGAAATGCAAAATTTGCTTTCATCAGAAAACATAACTTTGGACCACTCAGCAGCAGTCCAGTCCTTTTTATCCTTGGCCCAGGCGAGACGCTTCTTACGCTGTTTCTTGTTCAAGAGTGGCTTGACACACGGAATGCGACAGCTGAATCCCATGTCTTTCATGCGTCTCTTCGTGGTGGTTCTTGAAGCGCTGACTCCAGCTGCAGTCCACTCTTTGTGGATCTCCCCCACATTTTTGAATGGGTTTGTCGTCACAATTCTCTGCAGGGTGCGGTTATCCCTAGAGCTTGTACACTTTTTTCTACCGCATTTTTTCCGTCCCTTCGCCTGTCTGTTAATGTGCTTGGACACAGAGCTCTGCGAACAGCCAGCTTCTTTAGCAATCAACTTTTGTGTCTTGCCCTCCTTGTACAAGGTGTCAATGGTCGTCTTTTGGACAACTGTTAAGTCAGAAGTCTTCCCCATGATTGTGGAGCCTTCAGAACAAGACTGAGGAACCTTTTAAAGGCCTTTGCAGGTGTTTTGAGTTAATCAGCTGATTAGTGTGGCACCAGGTGTCTTCTATATTGAGCCTTTTCAGAATATTCTAATTTTCTGAGATACTGAATTTGGTGTTTTCATTAGCTGTCAGTTGTAATAATAAAAATGAAAATGAATAAACACTTGAAATATATCACTATGTGTGGAAGGAAAGTATACAGTATACAAGTTTCACCTTTTGAATGGAATTACTGAAATAATTCAACTTTTTGATGATATTCTAATTTACTGGCCAGCACCTGTATGCTTGTTATACATATCCTCACAGGTCTTCTGATTTGGGAGATGTTCCTGAAGACTATGACGAGGAGGATGAAGATGACATTTTGATTACAAATTCCCCAGAACCACCTGAGCCTGTTGAACTAGATTGCACAATGCAGACGGATGAGTACAGCCAACCTGGAAGACTCCACCCAGAACAGGACTTGCCCCATATATTTAAGGTTGGTGCACTGTCGTTAGTCTTAATCCCAAATATATTGTATCTGTGTTCCACACTTATTTTGGCAACAGCAGATTTGTGTTAATTTATAAATTCATCTGGGCATTCACATCCTCCCTCCTATGGTTTGCTCAGAGGGGCTGGTCTCACAGTTTAAGGACTGCATTTTTAGGGCAATCCATTAACGTGTGTTGTCATAATTCCTTGTCTCTTTGTAGAGTATCCAGAATGCTTTGACAACACTTACCGTAGAGGAACTTTTCCAGTTTAAAATGTTGTTCTGCAATTGGGAGAAACGCATTACCCTGCAGCAACTGTTGGAAGGAGACATTCTGGACTTTGTGGACAGAATCCTGGAGACCCTTGGTAAGTAAACACCGCAGTGTTACAAGTAAGAGTTGAAAGAGAAAAAATACACCAGAGGTTCAATTTGCAAGAAAAAAACACAGCACACAATTGTGGTCTTTGAATGCACCATGATTCATACTAGACTGATGAATGCTTTTAGAATAGAGCAAATCTCACATACAATCACTACTGATGTAGCAAGACAAACAAGAAAGGTAAGTAGACTGATCCCAGGGAGACATCGACTGACTTTCTGTCACATTTTTAACACTATGTTTTCATGTGTGTTAGCAAAAATATACACATACTGTACAAAGGTTTTAGACACTAAAAGTAAAGGGAAAATGCCAGAACTTCATACTCTGTGTATTAAACTGAAAAAAGGCTCATATCAGATTAATATTTGTGTGGGCATGCTTTGTCTTTAAAACACCACTTAAAGTGAGATTATCAACAGATACAGGAGGTTGTTCAGCATCTAGGAGACCTTCCTACAGTTTTTCCCAGCGTTTTCTGTCTCTGCATCAGGACACTTAATCTTGTTGCTGAAGATTGTTCTTGGACTCCTGCTGAATTTAAGACAGATTAGATGCCTCCTTCACTGTACTGAGAGATGGATAAGACTTAATACTGTACAACTTCCACATACAGGAACATATAGTATGGAATTTGATTCCTTTTGATCACATCAGCTGTTTCTCATGAAAAATGTCTTGAAAAATGGAAGGGGTTGGAATCCTGAAGATGGTACAGCACCTGCCTTTCCTTAACCTGGAATGTCACAATTTTCACAGCGGAAATGGAGTTGATTACTATTTTTATGTCTTATTAAACTTGTCTCCTGCAGGCCAGCATCGGTCCCTGTTCCATACGATACATACTCTAGAGAGTATGAATAAGAAAGAAGAGGCAGAGAAACTACACAATCAGTGCAGGAGAGGTGAGTGGAAATTTGACATATGGACTAATACTGGGAACGTGTCTTCTCAGAGATTTGATTGACGATCATTAACTGTGTCGAGATTTCTTGATTGCTCTCAGACCTTTTGAAACCGAATGCTTGTTTCACATTTCAAGAAAAGTCATAGTATAACACATTCACATTGTGACCTTTAAACCATGGCTGTCGTTTTCCATGAATATCATTTACACAAAACTCTATGAACCAAGCATAGACTGCTCTTTCTATGAATGTGTGTTTTGTAGGTGTTCAACAGTTTAAACATATTCAGAATAGATCATTTTTAAAGGTAGAGTAACTAATACAGCCTTTATTTCCTCTGGATATCAGTTTCTAGATTAAATTGTTAACCAGGTGATATCAGACTGACGGATTTATCTCCCATAACCGGCAGAGAAAGGAGGGCCTGATGTTGCTTGGTAAAGAGGTTTTCATAGATTATTTTATAATGGGAGATGTTTACAGATCCTCCCCAACTTCTTGTGGACACAACAGGGCTATCCCAGTTGATATCTAATATGTGATATCTAGGATTTCAAATCTTCTTCTGGTTAGTTTGGTAGTTGACCACCCAGGTTTTACTGTATGTGCATTGTCACCGCTGTAAAAGACAGGAGAGTGTCTCGGTAGGTCTGCGGCACGTTGTTGCACCAGAGTGAGGTGGTACATTCAGTGCTGCGTGATCCTGTAGCCTGTGCAAGTTTGATTTTTAGACAGAACAGAGACAGAAGATTCTCCCTAGATGTGTGTGATACAACCGGATTTCATGTGAGGTACAATTTTGAAGTTACTGTACTCTGAGCCCTTCTTAATTTACCCTCCAGCTGATGTGTTGTTCTACTTTAGCTGCTGCTGGAAAAATACAGGAAAGATAGTGCAAACTACTTTAATCTGAACACATGTAGACAATCTAGTGTTGACTGTGGTGCTTTTTGTGGTTATAACCTGTGTGGCAACATGTGTCTACCGTGAAATAAAAAGGCTGGTATTGTAGACAGATTCAGATTCAAACACAAGTATGCTTGAGGAGAATGTTGAGATTTCACCTGTAATTTTCTAACGTTCCTCCCTGATTTTCTCCACCTCCAGCGATGATCCGTTTTCACCTGCAGGAGCATTTAACCAGAAAACATCAAGTCATCCATGAGGGGGTCGTTCGAGCTGGAAGGCAGAGTGTTCTTAACACCATCTATGTGCAGCCCCAGATCTCCACCTGTGGATATGGAGGGGTCGACCCCTCCCACGAGTTGCGATCAGTCCCCTATTCGCCACCTCTCCAGGTCCCAAGTCCTGACACATTTGTTGATTTGAACAATCTGTTCCGGCTGCAGAAAGATGATGGGACGCCGGTGAAGAAAGTGCTGACCACAGGGATTCCAGGAATTGGCATGTCTGTGTCTGTGGCAAAGTTTTCACTGGACTGGGCAGAGATGCACACCAATAGGGTGAGAGCTGGGAAAACTAATTTTCATTTAAGATTTTATAAAAACACTGTGCTCTTCCTATGCAGCACTGAACAGTTGCTCATATTAGACTACTTCCACTTTGAAAACTATAAAGTACTGTTCTATTACGGAGAACTGTGAGCCTGACTGATTTTTTCTGTCCTTGTATGTTCAGGATCTGCAGTTTGTCATCAAACTCTCATTCCGATCTTTTTGGCGTCTGCGGAGCAGAAGCATGTCCATCATGGAAGTGATCAAATATTATTATCCTGAGTGCAAAGACATGAAGTACCTGGACGAAGAGGACTGTAAATTTCTCATCATAATGGACTCATTTGATTGTTACCAAGTTCCTCTGGACTGGAAGGTACCCTGTCTGCACAAATAATAAATTTACATTTGTAATTGCTTTAAAAACGTCCTAATGTAAATGAAGTGGTTACTTAAGAACGATCCTTTTCTCTTTGCAGAATGCTCCAGTAATAACTGACAACTACACCCAAGCACATCCGGATGTCCTGATTGTAAACATCATCCGAGGCACCGTGCTCCGTGGTGCCCGTGTCTGGATTCTGGGGAGACGTGCGGCGGTTTCACAAATACCGTCTCAATTCATCGACGTTGTTACAGAAATTCAGGGCTTTAGGTGTGTGGATTGATGCACAGTGTCTGTGTGTGTCTTTACATTTAGTTTTTTTTTTTTTAAAGTAGTAAATAGACAAAAGTGATGTAAATATTTCTGATTATGAACAATAGTATGATAACAAATCAATGTCAGTCAAGTTCAGTGACTTTCTTTTTTCTCCAGTGACGAGATGAAAGATGACTTCCTGACCAGACGCTTTTCCCAGAACCAGAACCCAGAACTAGCAGCAAATATTGTTGCACATTATAAGAAACTGCCGACACTTCACTTGCTTGCTCAGCAGCCCTTTGTCTGCTGGATGGTGGCCACCGTGTTCGAGCGATGCTACCTTTATCAGGGTTACGGGGTGCACCCTCCCAGACTGACACCGTTCTACATCAACATTTTGATCGTCCAAATCAATCGCAGGCTGAAGTTCTACCATGATATGGAGGACAATGGACTGGTAATGTTCATTAAACAGTCTGTAGCCTTCAGCACAGTGGCGCTGGTTCGATCCCATCGCTGTGCTGCATATTGTCACCTTTCTCACACACCGTTACTTCCTGTCTCCCTCTGCTCACAACTATTAAAAAAAAAAAGATTAAAAATATATTGCTAGTCTAATCTCTATAAACAGATGTCTGAATATAGATGGAGAATGCTAGACCATTTCCTTCTGTGGTCATATAGTGAAAAGCATTAATTGTCAAAACAGGAGTGGACCTCTATGAAGTAGCCACAGGAAACGCAATGTGTTTGTCAGTGACTTTACCGTTTATTCATGCTTTATGTAGCATAATATTGAATCAGCAAATGATGGATATCACCAGTTATTGCCTGATTTAGATTTACAATAGTTTATATTAAACTGCAGGTGCTATTACCTGTAGAAACTACAGGTGGCAGCAAATGAACTGGAACTGAAATCATTGAGGCTTCCACTGTAACTCACTGTACAAGATGTTATTAAGAGTTTCTGATCACTAAATATATATATTTTTTAATCTTTCTAGAGTTCTAAAATAAGACACTAAAATTGATGCCATGTGACTTTTTTATCAGCCTTTTGTTACATTGCAACAATTATTTCCTTTATTAGTAGAAAACAAAAATGTTGTAGTTTGTTTGTTTCATCCAGTATTTATTAATCCTGAAATTTTTATCTTTATTAAGCTTGTCATTTTTACTGTAATGTGCGTTTGAGAACACCAGATGATTATCATAAAAAGAGGCAAAGCTAATGAATAGCTTACTGTAGCCTGAGTGTCGAGTGTAATGTTTGTCAATCTCCTCTTTCCCCTCAGAAATGGTCCAGTGAAGACAAGAAATTAGTGACAGAGATGGCAAAGATGGCATTTAAGATGCTGGAGAATAACACCAGTGTGTTCTTTGAAGAGGACGTGAAGGAGGCCGGCCTGAACTTGACAGAGGTGACGGTGCAGTCTGGCATGTGCACTGAACTTCCCACACTCCCTGGTGGGAGACGAAAATTCTGCTTCATCCACTTTACTTTTCAGGTAAACTCCCCGTTTCACATTCAAGCAAAACAAACTATAAATTTCCCTGGGACTTTGACAACAGCTTAAAAACACACCGGGCAGGTTTCCTCTCCAGGTGCCTTGTCAGCAGGAAACCCTGAAATAATCACTGAAAATTCCCTCATCTTGTCTCCTACAGGAGTTCATGGCTGCTCTGTATGTCTTCATAATGTTTCGCACAGAGTCTAAGAACGTTCTGGACACCGGATCGTTCTCCAAGATCCTACGGATGAAATCATACCATAGCAAATCAGCAGCAGGCCTGGTGAACAGTGCTTGGGCACGAACCTCTAGTGCCCAGAAGGGCCACTTCGACATGTTCCTGCGCTTTCTGTGCGGCCTGCTTTCCCCAGACTGCTACCACAGTCAACTCGGCGGCTACCTCTTCCCCCATAACGCCCCAAAAGTGGGCGGACTGGATGAGGTTCAACAGCTACTGCAGCAAACCATCCAATCTGCTCCAGAAGACAGGAGAGGAAACTTAAATGAGTGCCTTAGAGAGATGACCCAGGAAGACGAGTGAGCTGGGTTTAGATGAGAACCACCGTCAGTTTGTATGGACATGCCGGGTAAAATAGCAACCTGCTTTATTGTAGCTGTCTTCAAAATTTTGTCATTATAGATTAAAATGTTACACTCAAGCCTTAGACCACTGTTTACTTTATGTCATCAAAGAGTCAGTGTCAGGAGCTGAGCTACATCAGACAAGTTAGAAGGGTTTTCTATGCGTCACACTGTTCTGGTCTTAATGCAATATTCATGTCGTTGCAGGATCAGGAAGAAAAATGGAATGGATGTTTTTTACGTAGTTTCTAGCTTTCTGTTGCCCTTTGTCCTCTACTAAAAACTGAACTGATTTCTGATCACATATCAAAATATGTTATAAGATATCTGTTGTGAATTAGAAACCCTCTTAAGAAACACATGTGCCTGTCTGTGCATTGTCGCTTCATGTTTAAATGCCTCTATATTTTATTGTCCAATAGTTGTATGACTTCTTAATTGATGTGTACAATATTTTGATCACATGTGCAATTAAAAACTGAAAATACTTGTTCAAAGGAGCAACCCAGTTGCAAAAGAATTGCAAAGTAAATAAAGAAAATGAAAAAGTTCAAATTCAGATTCAATTATATGAACAGAATTAAAAAAGAATTAAAAGAATCATTCTTCACAAAATGTCATAAGAGTAAATACTGACAGAAAAGCACTAAAGCAAGCCTCATGATCAGTGGTTGAACACACACACATTGACCTGGCCAGGAAGTACAGTATGAAAATGGATTTGATTGTATTTCTATGGAACTGCGTGACATTTACAAGAGATAAGCGTGAGGACTGTGAATGCAAATTTGCATGTCCAAATACTGCATGAAAAGAGTTTCAGTCTGAATGAACTCATTGGGAATTTTCTAACACAATAAAAAGTTTTAAAAGAGGAAGTATGTAAATTGGCCCTCAGGATAAACCTAATCTAATGTTTACTGACTTTAAACTCATTATCTTCTATAAGCGCTTGTCTTCTAGAGGGATGCAGCATGGAGCCTATCCCAGCTATGACTTCAAACTTAACAGTAATAATAATGTTGGAAAAAGAGAACAGAAATTATTATTGGTGTTAATTGACTATTAAATGTTTACATTTCTGTGGCAGTGTGTGTTTTTATGCTGACACAGACCATCTAAAGTGTGGATAAAGGGATTTTTATGGTATTTCGTGCATGTCTAGGAAAAGTTATACTGTTGTGTAACATTGGAACAGTTTTAAGTGGAAATAGACAACTTGGATCAAATGCATGAACCAAAATAAGAAGAGGAATAGGTGAAATAAACTAGGCTTTATTTAATGAGAGAAAAGACAACAAACATAAGTCTTGCATTACATTACTTTCAATGCATCCTCTCAGATTTTACATGGAAGGAAAACTAAGTTTGTAAAGGTCAGAACAAGCGTCATAAAAATTCAGGGCAAAACAGTGTAGTCCAAAACACCAGTATTAATAAAATGTTATTATCAAAAGAACTTTATACTTTCTTTATATACGTAGATAAAAACAGTATGTGGATAATAGATGTAGCACATTAGGTGAAATGTAATTTTATGCTGTTGGGCTGGAAAGCCTTTCAAACTTGACTCAACGTCAAGATTGTTGCAGCAAGCCAAGGTCTTTAATAACAAACTGGAGACAAGAAAAATAGGATACACTGTCACACTGCACTGGTCATTCAGATGAATGGAAAGTTTCTTTGGCAGATGAAAGGTAATTTTTTATGGCAGCATTCATTCAGATACTTTAATTCTCTTTGTCCTGGAACCAAAACCTTTCCACAGTGGTACTTTAAGTGGTTGTCGGGGATGCTATCGTTCCACTGAATACTTCCAGTGTCTGATCCTGAAATCCACCTCCACTCAGTGCCAAAAAATGACCGCTCCAGGCCGACCCACACCCCTTCCTCCAAGTGTGTCTCATTTAGCAGGATTTCGATTGTTTTATTCGTCACTGTCTCGTTGGTGATTTCAACCAGGAAGGATTTCGATTTTTTGCAGAACTCCAAGGCATCAATCCAACTTTTTTGTTCAGAGTAGAACTTCACATATGGACCTTGACACAAAAAAACAGCTTGGAGAGATCTCTAGAGACTACAACAAACACACTAAACAGACTGCATGTCTGAATTTGACACAGTAATTTGACATCATTGAATATCATCATCATTGATATCATTGAATTCAGAATAACCTAACTGCATGAGAGTATACAACTCTGAACCAATATTTAGTTGAATTAGCCTTTGATTTTTGGATCTGTTGTTTTACATCACAAAAGACTTCTGATTTAAAAAGTATGCTGAGGCCTTTTATACCCACTGTACATCACAGTCAAATAAATCATTGGCACAAGTACATATCTGTTGGATTAACATCATAGCTACATTTGTTATTGTTTCCTCTTTAATTGTCATTAACAGTTAGTCTCAAGTCTCATGATACACTGGTGTATCTTTTGCTTTATTTTGAGTTTATTTATTATTGTTTCTTATTGGTTAATTTACTTGTGATTTTTAGATAAAGCTGTACGGTAAATACAGTCTCAAAAACACGATTACTACAGCTGGTGGAAATAAAGATCTTACCTGGGTCAGTTTGGTTAATGATGTGGTAGTGGTAAGTAATGTTATCGAATGTTATCGTCACTGTAGTGAGATTTGCAGAGATGTGTATTTTCCGATCGGCTGATGATTGACAGCTAGACCAAAAACACAGTGATTCTGTTATAAGTAATTACATTATATATGTTATATCATATATATGTATATAAATATTATAACTGAGTAACAAAGAAAGATGTATTTACCTACAATCCCTTCCGTTTTTTTTGCATTTGCCTTTACAAATCTTATAAGAACCACCACATTTCTCAATGCAGAGCTCGTCTAATACATAAGAAACAACACAGAAAGTAGAACTGCAGATTATTTTAAAAATTTGTTTCATTTTCTGTAATGAATGTGTACTATTTTCCTTCAGCAATTATGCAGCAGATGTTAAAGGGCTGAGATTAACTCAATGTCAGCTAGCGGTCACCACATATTTATTTTCTTCATAAAGTGGTTTCTTTTTCAGCTGCTGCAGTTCTGAAGGGAAGGTAACAGAAGGTAAAATATAGTTGAGAGTGCTTACCACGTGACAAATCGTTCATTTCTATCAGTTGTGTGCCCTGTGTCAGGACGACTTCAATTTTAGGTGAGGGAGAAGAGCATTTAAGTCTCCAAGACCAGATGCCATTTGAGGCAGAGGCATTTTGAACTGCGTTTTTATGACATGGAGAATGTTTGAGAGAGATATCGAGTCCTTCACTGGTCAAATTATGGATTGGTTCTGTAACAAAGAAATACAGAATAATATCAAGAACTGAATTTGTTTCTGTAAAATACGAATGGAATGAATGAATAAATAGAGGAACTCATATGAATAGAAAAATGACAATGTAATGACATAAAATAAATAAGTGTAAAAATAAACATAAATGTACAGAATGTTTTTTTTATGAATTTGTCTTCACTTCCTGTGCATATGTATTTATTCTCTCTTTTTTTTACCTTTTTCTATTTAAGAATTTGTAGATTACAAGTAAGGAAGCACAGCGTTTAATGAAGAACAAGAAACATAAATGAGCAAAAAACAAACAACAACAAAAAAAGAAAAAACGTTGCAACATAAGAAACTAGACATTCTTGAGATTTTTCAAGACATTTGTTCGATAGCTTTGTTTTAGATATACCATGATACAAATGACTGAAAATCTTCACAAACAGAAACTAACTCAAATTTACCATTAGAAGTCCAGTTCATATAAATAAATTCTCAGACTTCCCTTTATAGATTAATGTACAGACCTAAAGACTCTTCCGTGGATTTATTGTCTGGTGATAAAACCTTCAGAAGCAGTAACAAATAGATCGTCTGTGCCATGTCCTGCAAACGTACAGAAAAAAATATTAAGGAAAGTTAGGAATATGTGGAAGAACTGCACAAAATACTAGAGATTCTGCTCCAATCAGATTTCATAAACAGTCTAACTCAGAAATCTGTGGCATGCACCTTGAGTATTTCCAGCCTGAGCATAGATGTAGATATGACAGAGAAATGTAACTACTGACTGCATCGTCTGTGTGATGGTACTTCAGAAGTCAAGGATGTCCGATAGACAAAAGCTAGCCTGTACTGTGTTCTTCTGTTTATATTTAGACAAACAAATGAGATCAGTAAATGTACATATGATCCCCAGAATGAAGGCTCAGGTCATCCATTTCATTACAGACAGTGTTTACAGTGATAGTGCAGAATCAACAATAATCTGATCAGCTGTGCATTGAGGAGACATCCATTAGCTAACAAATACCTGCAAGTATAAGGAAAAACATGTTCCTGCACTGAGGCATTTTACACATGACCAGATGCACATGTGCCTTGAGTTGAAGATGTAATGTTTTATTCCTACATTAATTCATTAATTGGAGTTTATTTTGAACATGTTAACATAACAAATTAGCAAAACAAAGAAACATCTATATAATAAACCAAGTAAACGACTAAACAGCAAGTTTTCTGCTGGCCATATAGATGAGCTCAAACACCCTTGACTTCAGCTTTGTCAATGCATTTTCCTAATCCAGCAATTTTACATGATAAATCATCAGAAGTGGTGAATCTTCTCTTCTTCTGGGAAGACACGTAATGTTTCAGCTTGTGGGATAAGTTCAAGTGAAATAACATGAATTTGAATTTATACTAAAGATGAGTATTTGAGAAAATGAATGTTGTTGCGTTCTACCACTGCTGGAGTAAAATTATATTAAATGTATAAACTTACCCAAATAGTGAGGACTTGTCCGTCTCTGAAATGTGATGTGAAGTGCAATGTGAACAGAAGTCATCACTTTATGAAGGTCTTTGATGTTTCCTCTTTCAGAATAAAGAAACACGCCCACTCATTTTTCTAAAGGGTAAAAAACAGGCCTCATATTCCTAAAAGCTACCTGAAAAAATATGAACATGAATAAAGAATCAATTGTAGAGAAATACTACTAAATTGTATGTGAGGTGAATCAGTATTTAGTGAATAAGTCCATGATATGATACAATAGAATATTGCATGGAGTCAGTCATTTAATCCATCACAACAAACAACATATTTTTTCATGTCTCACAGTATGGAGACAGTACAAACAAGCCCTTGTTTCCACGTAGCTCATGCAAATCCAAAGTCAGAGCTCCAAAAGGGACAGAGACTGTTTGGTCAAACGGGAAATATATGCTCACAGTGTTTTATAAAGAACATGCAAATAGTTTGGGTCATGCAAACAAGATACATGTGAAAAAGCTTTTTTTGTTGTTAGTTCAAGTACTGTAGCTGTCTCACCTTGAGCCTAATGGCATTCATTTTTTATTTTTTGTGAGACTTGTTGCCACAGTTAACTCATTACTTTAGACAGGAACGACATGAATGAAGTCCAGCAGATGAATGTACAGTATGTTTCCAAAAATGTCTGATACCTGAGCAGTGGAAATGTATTGAATAAGCTCACATTATAAAGACTGCCTCCAACATAATGCAAGCTTAGTAAATTGAGTATATCTCCAGTATTATTTGATCCATTGATAAATATGTGTCCGTAGCTGTAAATACTGTTCCATACAGTATTTACAGCTACGGACACATATTTATATAGAAAAAAAATATATATAGAAAAATATGTATAAGAACTGAATCAAATTGAGAAAGAACTGAATCGTTACCTGCTGTGATAAAGGCCTCTCCAACAGACCATTCGCACACAAGCAATTGTAATAAGATATTTTTGGCAAAATATGTCTAAAGGTCTATTTTCTTCAGCTGCTGCCTTCTTTTAGATTTGGTGAGTCAGTGTTGATGTTGTAATGGTCCTCCTCTTGGTAGTAGAGATAACACACTGGCGTTGTGTCTTTGTATAAAATACACACGCCTGAGGAACCACATAAGTTGAAATTCCAGCGTCACCTATTTGTTCAACATGAAGACGTCTGGCAGTGTTTCTTTGTGCTTGTCTCTGTTCTACATTCCTGTTGTCTCATGTCAGTCACACTGATTCAGGGCAGGATGATTCATCAAGCTCCTTGTGACGATGCATACAGCTTGTTGAATGTGTCCCATGAAATGTGTGCATGCGATATGAAGCACTGGAGCACCTGCAGGAGAAAATATGAAACTTCAACTCTGTTCTGTCCCAGAAAGACTGCACAACAGGAAGTCTGTTCAGAGGGAAAAACCATCATGCCAGATAGGAAATAGCTCGGCTTAGAATGCTGGGAAAGAATACAGGGAGTGAATACACACCAGACAGACAGACAGACAGGTTATCCTCTCCATCTTTGCCAAGAACTCCTCGTCAGAGCTCGTCTATGTGGAGGTCAACATCATGCACTCCTTCTCACTGTCACATAAACTCCGTCATAGTAAGTCCATAAAAACCTGCCTCTGGTTGTTTCAGGTTGTTCCATTTGAGAGAATTTGAACAGAACATCTGAAAGTTTCTGTGGCGTAAATGAACACTTCAGATGTTTTGTGTATTGTGTTTTTACATGTATTTTTATATTGAGAGAAGAAACCAGGAAACTAATTTAAAACTAATCCAATATAAGAAATGTATGAAGGTAAAGATGGATTAACTGAGACAAAATGACACACACTAAAGTAAACTCAAGGGCAAACACGTAAAACATTAAAGAAGGGTTTATGAGGGCATGTAAATCCATTTTAGAGGTTTGAAATGATATGACTTTGGCTACCTCCTGTGGTCATATCAGAAAAGGCAACACACATGCACATGCATAGAGTAAAAGGATGCCGTGTGAGCTTTGCTTTTGGATGACACCAAACAGACAGAACTGAAACTCACTTTATCACTCATAGTTGGAGAGAAAGGCCTAAGCTGGCCTGAACCCGGACCTGCTTGCAGGGAGGCAGCATTAACCACTGAGCCGCTGTGCCACCCTGTATTTTATTGTCTCCTATTTATTCAGTCAAAAAAAAATCTGCATTCTATTACTCTGTAATTTAACATATAAACTGAGGTATTAAAAACACCTTGGACAATCACTTAGTCCTCTAAACCAATAAAACTGTCGTATGGTATCTTCTATTGTTGGACAGATACTGTATAATATGGGCAACCAATCACACATGACATGTGATTCAAACTATTAAATTGTATATCCAGGACTATCATCAGCAGCACTGGCGCAACACTGTGCTCTCCCCTGTCCACAGAGTCATGTAATACGAAGAAGTTGTCAGATGACACTGTAATTGCAGGTTGTATCAGGGATGGACAGGGAAACAATTATGAACATAACAAACCCAGGCAGCAAGACAACAATAAAAACATATTTATTTTCTTTAGCCACATAACTAAAGCTGAGACATGAAAGTGGAAAACATGTTTTTTTTTTTTTACTTATGGAAATATGACTTTTCACAGTGTTGACCTGAGTGTGTTGCAGGTAGTGGACGGTGGCTCATCACTTTGTGATGCTCTAACACACTGTCACATGTCTTTAGTCTGCTCTTCATGCAGGTGGTGTCAGGGTCATGGCAGCAGCGTGCACGGTGAATGCTGCTACGCTGATTTGACGCTTGACTTCCTCCCAGGCCTCCTTTGGGTTAGCTGAGTTCGCAATGTCAAACAGTGCATCATAGATCCCAGGGAAAGACTCCCCTGCATATTTATTATGGCTGCTGGGGGCAAAAATCACATGCCTGAAAAAGAAGAGATGTGAGAAGAGGCGGAAGAATGTCGGTGTCTAGCTCAGTAGGAGTTAGAGTAGAAGAAACTTTTGCAGGATGGTCCTTTAATGTTTTTTATTATTGTCATTTATTTATTTGTTTATTTATTTATTAATTTAACTGGAAAACATTTGAACCCTTAAAATCATTTTCAGCTTTTGTGCATGTCTGCAGCCACAGTCGATAATGTAACTAGAGAGGAGGTCTCTGTACGTCCTAAATGTTGATCCAACACTTCCAAAGGTAAAATAGTAGCGTCCTCTATGGTCTAATGTGACATGTATACAGTATGTTTTTGTAATTGCAGTGAAACATAGTGGACTCAATTATATAGAGAGCTCCTACAAAGCTTTTGGGCTTCTCATTTACATACCGTATTTTTCACACTATAAGGTGCATTTAAAATCCTTTAATTTTCTCAAAAATCAACAGTGCGCCTTATGTATAAAAACAGACCCGTTCATTGACAGTGCCCCCTATAATCTGGTGTGCCTTATAGTGCGAAAAATACGGTACTTGAAAGGAAAACTGGAGTCCAGTGCAGCATCAATGTAGAAATAAATGTAATGAATGAGGACTTCAGGCAGTTTCATAGGATCACAGTAGGTTGCACAGGTACTGAACGTGGCAAGCAGGTCTCTGCCTGTGTGTATTTACAACTGTTGTGAATCCAATTATGCAGAACAACTTGCAGATCAAAACAAGGTAAACTAACTAGTCAGTAATCAAGTGTTTCACTAGTTGTGTGTGGGAGAGACTTACCTGTAGAAGGGTCGGCCAGGTAAGCCTAGAGGGTCTATAAAGGCTCTCTCCAAGTACATGAGCTGGTCATTCATGACACGAACCTGCAGAGGACTAATACATATACACATGCTAAAGGTCATTACCTCTAACACACTCATATCGAGACTGAACACTGATTTCAGTGACAATGCAGCCTAGATAATAAGACCAGAACATTTCGACATGTTAAACACACTCTTACTCTGCTCTGTTAAGAGTCTGAAGGCGCTCATGGAACTGCCTGGCTGCAAAAGTGAAGTTACGCACTGCAGAAAACAAGGACTCTAGAAACAAAACAAAACAAAAAAGTCTTTGTGTCATTGTTACTGTCACTGTACATGTAAGTGTCAATATTGCTACTGACAGCACTGACTCACCAAACGACACCCCATACAGCTCCATCTCCCCTGGGTTCCTCTGTGCCAGCTGTGCAATGCTCTGTGAGTACTTCCACAGTGAGTCCGCATACTCGTTGGTGTCAAGAGGGAGCAGCTGGGACTCGGCCAATAGGAAGACGAGCCCACCTCTCACCTGGGCCACAGCCCGAAGCCTCTTAAAAGAGGGGTCGTAAAACTTCTCCACAATCTCAAAGGTTTCATACACACTGTGATAGACTGGATAGCTACTGTATCGCTCTGTTTTCTGAATGGAACCACACACACACACACAAAAACAACAATTTAGACTATGGATGTGACAGTGACGTCTAAATTCAGAATTATACGCAAGTCATTGTGTAAATGGAAATAGGCTGTTTAAAAAACAGTAACTTCGCCCCAAATTAACCAAGATATTTATCTTGAGGTAAATTCATTGTCCGGTAGCTTCATCACACAGAATAGAATAGAATAATAACTCAGAAACTGTTAATATATTCTTATGGATGTGCACAGGCTCACATCATACATAAAAACAAAGAAACAAACAAAAAAACATAACAACAATATACCTTAATGACTGACAATTTATGCAGATTAACATGGAAGTATATAGCACCTTGTTCTTGGTGTATCTGGCTCTGCCTGCAGCAATCCCCAAACGGATAAAATAGGCCTCAAAATCACTGCCTGACCCAAGTTTACTGATCCTACAGTGCAGTGAGAGGTGGACAAATGGATTGAATGGTTTATTGAATCAATGTCTTGATATTTTAATTGATTAATGGAGAAATGTCCGTCATACTTTACACTCAAAACTTTTAAACCCCCGACACATCCATAGCATGTTGCTTTGTCCTTCACTGTCACTATTTCTGGTGTTTTGTACCTGGGTGCATCACGGTCATTTGTCCAGTTGTCCCTCTTGTGCCAGCTCTCATAGAGAGAAACTCCCTCCTCTCCTTCTTCAGGACTGGCTACCTACACAAAGACGTGGGGACAGGTTGGAGAGAGTGGCACGAATATTGGATAAGAGGAGCTCATATATTAGTTTTAGATATGCTCACCTGCTTGGTTAGGTTGTACACCAAAGTGTGAAGAGACGGCGTGCAGTCCACCCTCAGTGTGTACATGCCTGCAATTCAAAAAGACACATCTACACTAACAACATCAAAACTAAAGAATTTGCCATTTCCTCAGAATATTAATCTGCACATAGACACACTAATGCATGCTCACCCTCGATAGCAGAGTCTGCATTGATGTAGGCTACGGCTCTTTCCTGTAGCAGCTTTGCATTATCCTGTTCAGAAGATTGAAGATTGATGTGTGTATGTGTGCTCACAAGTGTGTGTTTGTCTGCGTATTACACACCTCTGCCCATTCTGTGGATCCCAATAGTCCAAACTCTTCTGCATCCCAGCTGGCAAATATTATCGTCCTCCTTGGCCTCCAGCCTACACACGTGTACATACACTGAGTGACGACACCATTATTCACTAATTGACTCGTCTGCAAAAATCTTACCTTTACTGAGTAGCCTGCCAGCACTCCGTACAGTTTCGTGGACCACCGCAGCCCCAGACATGGGATCAATCCCTCCAAACACCCAGGCATCACGGTGCCCGCCGAGAATCACATATCTGTCTACACAAACCCATCAACAACAACAACACGTTGAAAGAGGAATTACAGAAAGAGACACACATTAAAAATCATATATTTTGTTCTTTTATTAAAGATTTTTTGTCTCCTGCTTGGGTTGGGACAGAGGTAGTGGTTAGTGCTGAATCCTTGTAGCAACAAGGTTGAGATTTCTGTGTAAGGTTTCTCTGGCTTCCTCTAACCATCCAAAGACGTGCTAGTTAGGTTAGGTTAGGTTAAGTGATGATTCTAAATTAACCGTAGTTACATTTGAAGGCAGCAATAGTCCATGGGCTCCATGTGCTGTCAGATCATCTGTTGACCTTGCCTGTGATGTCATGGACTTTGGGATTTTATTTTTTCAGATTTTGTCTTTGTGTTGTTTGGACTTAAACATAACCTGCTTCTCACGTCCTGAATATGGGTTCTCATTTTGTACTAAATCATAACAGCTAGACAAAGTTCATTTCTCATACCTGGCTCCAGAGCTCCTCTGATCTTTCCAATGACATTGTAGATCCTGGTTACTTGGTTGTTAGTGTGAATGTTCATACGCACTTTCCTGAGAAAGAGATTGAGAAATTTGTGTTACAAACACAGAAAAAATTATATTTAGCAGGAAACGACTGTGAACAGAAGTTGGAGATAAGAATGAGGTGTATATATATATATATATATATATATATACATCCGCCACTGTAGAAGTAAATTGTTACTAAAAAAAAAAGGACTGTTTAATTCTCTTGAGCTGAAAGTTGATCCGGAAAATGAACTGTGGTTCAAAAGCATTACTGTTGTTGCATATGGGTGCCTTATTGTGCAGTAGTACGTGTGAATGTTTCTTTGTCACACACAGGAGGTACACAGGCCTCCATTGTACTCCAGCTGGCAAGCTGCCACTGATACAATCTGAACAAGAACGAGAGCTACAAAAGGGGAGAGCTAATTTGAAGCACGGAGTGAAGACAGCAGTGAAGTGGCAAAACACAGACTCTCGATCAGAGATGGGTTTTGTTTTTGAGGTGAAGACTGGTAAATTTCTTTCTTTCTTACTTTCTTTTGAACCTAAAAAACAAACAAAAAAACTGAACAGCAAAAATAATCATATAGAAGCATAAATAACAGTAAATGAGAAAATAAATAAATAAACATTAAAGTAACTGAATAAATATTCCGTCTTCTGCCTTCTAAAAGTAGTGGGAGGAAGTATAAACTTATTTTATCCCACTGCTTTTAATAGCTCAGTGATCCAAACTGTTCCATAGTTTAACACCACAAACTGAAACACAAAAAGTCCTCCTTGTTGTGCATACTCTAAGTGTTCTGTAGTTTAATTTTCCCCTTAAATAATGAACCCTATTCCCTTCCAGTAAATAAATTTTGAATGTTTTGTGATAGGAGATGTTATTTTGCTTTGAATAGGGTTAGTGCAATCTGAAATTCCACGATATCTTTGAATTTTATGAGTCTTAACTGAAAGATTAATGAGTTTGTGTGATCTCTATATCCTGCCCCATGAATAATCCGTATTGCTTTCTTTTGTGAAATTATTAGTGAATGTAATGCACTTATGTAATTATTGCCTAGTGCCTGTTTTGCTTTATTTAATACTGCGATACATCTTGAGATTTTGGTTTGTACATGTTTAATTTGAGATTTCCAACTGATTTTGTCATCTGTTATCACCCCTAAGAATTTTATTTCATTTATCCTTTCAATACTAGCCCCCTCCAGCTGAATTTGTAGTAGCATGTTAGCTCTGTAATTGCCAAAAAGTATTATTCTTGTTTTGTTCAGATTTAATGATAGTTTATTTGTGTCCAACCATGATTTTTTTTTTTCAATTCAGTATTGATGACTTGTATTAAAAATTGTAAGTCATAACCAGACCAAAAAATACTTCTGTCGTCACAAGTAATAATAAAACCCTCTTCAATACTTTTGAAAACCTGCATATGTCACTAATATATATTATAAAAAGTTTGGGGCCCAGCACTGACCCCTGGGGGACGCCACAAGAAATGTCCAAACATGATGAACAAACACCACCCAATATCACAAACTGCTTCCTGTTTGATAAATAACTCCTTATCCATTCCAGTGATTTTCTCCTGATGCCATACCGCTCCAATTTCTCTAATAATATATCATGGTTTATTGTGTCAAATGCTTTTTTTTTAGGTCTATGAATACCCCCACTGTATACTGTTTTGTCTATTGAATTTGTGATTTCTCCAACTGAATCAATTAGTGCCATTGATGTTGTTCTGTTAGTTTGGAATCCATATTGACTTTCAGTGAGTAGTTTGTGTTTTTCTATAAATTTGTCCAGCCGGTTATTGAAAAGTTTTTCTAGTATTTTAGAGAATTGAGATAGTAGTGATACAGGTCTATAGTTTGTTAATTGGTGTTTGTTCCTTCAATCACTCTTTTCACACTGATGTCATCACAGTCATTTTATTGTCACAGGGTGAAATAGACACATGTGGTCACACTGTACAAGATGAAAGCTTACTTAAGCACTTACTGGCTCTTGAAGTCATCCATAAAGCCTGGACCAGTCCTGTAGGAGACATTCAGACCTCCTTTCCAATTGTTGGGTGGAATGTCTCCTCCCATGTTCCTGTAGAACAATAAATAGCTCACATATTCTGTAAATAATACAAATCAGGATTTCATTATCATCATCATCCTATAAAAAATGCAGTTTCCATGAATTCCAAATGGAAGATAAATTGAAATAGTGCTGTTCTGAACTACACCACATTCCAGTCATCTTGAAAAAGTACTTTAGAAGGTGAACTGCATCATGGAAGCCAATTGGATGCACAGGTATTTTTGGAAGTCCAACTCCATCCTCCAGGCTGAATCTGTAGGTATATTCTGTAAGAGAGGAGACATATTAGATAAAGTACTGTACTGTATACAATTATACAGGCACTTGCACATACATGCAGTACGCACCTTTAGCAGGATACCCTGGTGTGAGTGGGTCTCCGGCTCCATTCAGGTTGAGAACATTTCCTCTCTGAGCTCCTCCACCCGGCAGGTTCCAGCCTTTAGGGTAGGGCTACGTAAATTCAATTCAATTCAATTCAGTTTTATTTATATAGCGCCAATAACAATACAAATCGTCTCAAGACGCTTCAGAAAAACCAGCCTGCAACCTCCAGAGCAGCCTGAGGACGACAGTGGCAAGTAAAAACTCCCTTTTAACAGGAAGACACCTTGAGCAGAACCCAGCGGTGGAATGACGACATGCGACTATACATATCGTCACTGGTCAGATTGGGCAGGGGACCAGAGGAAACTACGGAGTCCGACATAGTTTTAGCAAACTTACACACCGATTCAACATTAAGTTTAGTGACTTCCGATTGGTGTAACCATTGGTCATTACTGCCGACGTGAATAACAATCGTACCATACTTAGCCTTAGCCAGCAGTTTCAGGTAAGATTTGGTGTCGCCCGCTCTGGCCCCTAGAATGCATCCAACTATGGTCGCTGGTTTCTCTAACTTCACGTTCCGCAAAATCGAGTCGCCAATTACCAGAGGTGGCTTCTCAGTGGGTGTGTTGCCGAGTGGGGAGAATCTGTTTGAATCGTGAAGCGGTTGGTGGTGCTCCATGGGCCGGGTAGGACTATGCTTCCTTCGTACTGTAACCTAGTCGCCCTGATTTCCCGGCTGCTCGGGAGCTGGAGGGGGACAGCTAGCAGGACCTATGCTAACGGGAGCTGCGCTCGGTCGGCTCGCACCGGCTACGGGGCGCTGTCTAGATATTGGGTTTTGCATGGTGCGGAGCCGTGCTTCCAATTCAGAGAGCCTCGCCTCCAAAGCTACAAATAAACTACATATGTTACAGGTACAATTACCACTAAAAGAGGCAGAGGAGTAGCTAAACATGTGGCAGGACGAGCAGGAGAGAGAAGGGAGAGAAGGTAGCCATAGTTAACCGCTAAATACACCAAGGTTAATTAAACTGAGAAGAAACGTAAGATTAACAAGGTGCTACAGAGGACAGGTGGTTGGGTAAACTCAAAACACGAGTTTCACCACTTATACAGAAAATGTTTAACGGAACTAAAACAGTGTGAGCACACACAGCAGCGGTGCAGAATCGGGAAGTGACGCAATACGCTTACTCACGTGACGAACGTAGGACAGGTAAACACATAAACACATTTAACCACATCTACCGCATTGTACTACTGTATGCAGGATTCAAGTTGTCACACATCTGTATGCATTCTTCCCTTTTCTACTCATGACGGTGATGAAAGTGAAATCTTGTTTAAATACCTACCTGGACACCAGCAGCCCAGTAATCTGCTGGGTCTGAGAACATAATGATCCCCTTTGCTCCGGCTAACATGGCGTTCTTCACCTGGCAGACAGACAAGTGCATAGGAGAGTACAGTAGGTCATTTTGAAACATGTTATTTACTGTATGACCAATGTGTGCTGTTACAGAGGAGCTGACTGAGCTGACTCTGATTACTCCATAAAAAACATCAAGTCTGGCTATGAATACAGTAAAAAGAGATACAATTTGAGTTTCCATGTCCTACCTTATTACCTCTGAATATTTTCCCATATCTGACAATGACAATCTTTCCAGTCACATTGATGCCCATTGTCCTCTCTAACTGGAAAAAGTCTTCTGTGCGGCCATAGTTCACGTACACCAAATCTCCCTGTAGAGAGATGAGCATAACTTCTAGGTGCTTGTCTTGTCATTTTGACCGTGTGTGTTAGATGTGTGTACCTCAGGTTGTCCTTTGGCAGAGAAAGCACTGTATGGAGGCACAATATCAGAAATATCCTCATAGCCCTGTGGAACTGGCTCAGCCAACGAAGAGTTAAAAACCTGAGAAAGAAGAGACAAGAGGAGGTTTCATTAGATTATATCTAATGAATACTAAAACCTCTCGCCACCTCTGTGTTGTGAAAGGTATTTCAAGTATTCTTGCAGTTCAAAGTAGACATTTATGGTATTTCTATTCCACTACACTGTGAGAAATATCTGACAGCCATAGCTATTATTTACTTTGTTTTTACATCACATACTAACAAAATAGTTTTTAGCTCAAACTCTCCAGCAATATTTACTAGTAGAGAAAGTCAGTTAACATAAAATATAGTGAGAAACTATTTAGATTTTCTGTCGCTGCAATAAACATTTTATAGTTCCACTATTAATTACAATTTACTCAATAGAACAGACAGAGGAAAATCAGTTTTTAATCTGATGCAGAAAATTACACAATATTACACAACAGAACATTTTTCTCCTTAATAATGTAATATTTTCAGTGTAGGGGTGCTAGTGAAGCATTTTTACTTCTCAGTAAACTAGAGACCAAATTGTAAAATGCTCAGAGGAGTTCATATGTTCGGTTCTTTTGGCTGCAAAACTGATGCTTGTGGGTGGACCTTTGAATTTGTCGACATGTAAATCTTGATTGTTTTTAATTTCTTAGATGCATCAGTGTTTAACTTTTCCCTCTCTTTCTTTGTTTTGTTTTTGCTCCTGAGCTGTATGATTATCTGTCACAACAAGACTATAAAAGGACCTTGGACTTGAATAAGCTTTCTATAAGAAGACAAATAGTAGGCCTGCAATGGCATATGAGTCCACACACAAAGAGAAGCTGTGAGCGGTTTGGACTGAAGTAATGTTATTGTTTAAAATCACTGTCCTTTGACATTTACACATATCTTCTAAATGGTTAAATAGGTTAATATAACACGACATGGGCCAGTCTGTAGACCTATCTTATTTCTAGAATCTCAGTGCAAACACAGTGGTCATTTTGAACACTTTAGCTGTGTAGTACCCTGCTTTTATTCTGTTATGACAGTCATCCTAATGTAATAATAGATAGGAACAAACAATATTGAAACTGCACCAGAAATAAGTAAAGGATTTTGTAAAACATGACTGTGGTTGTAGTTTTAGTAGACATTGTATCTGTAAGCATGTACTGAACCTCTGTTCCAAGGTGATCCACGATGGAGATGTAATTTGGCTGCGATTTGTTGGGATAGGACAACAGGACATCATAGGGAACCATTTCTACTGAGTCTAATCCAAACTCCTGCCATTCCCTCTTGATTTGCTCTGCATATTTTAAGTTCTGCTCTGTACCGGCCAAGTGGGGTAAACGTGTAAATTTCCTGTAGAGAGGACAGAGGTTACATCATAAAATGAAGACGATGCAAGGGTGCACATCATGTGTGTAGTGTATCTGTTTATGTTCTCCCTGCCCTGAGGCAATATGATTATTAGAAAACAGTGTTGTGGCTCAACTTCAGCTGGATGTATTGGGTATCTTTTGAGGGAAACCGAAAGGGTTTCATCCAGGTTTCAAAACAAAGCCTAATTTTGGCTACCAGCACGACTTGTGGTCCCAAAGTGGTGCAGATTAACATAATATTGTAGATGTGAGGGTTTAATCTCTTTTCTCTCTCTCTACTAGTGGACAGAGTAGGTTTAGTTTTTACCTGAGGTGCTGTCTGATCTGGTCTGTCTGAATTTCATCCAGAAACTCCTTCAAAAATTGTTTGGAATCTTTGTGATCTTCTATGTTTGCATTTTTGGGCTTTGCAAACCATCCTAACACACATTCAGAACAGAGAAACGGGCAGTTAGTTAAGGAAAGCATCTTTGTTCAAAAGATGTGGTCCATGTGGTCTTAAGTTATTAAGCGTTTGCACAGTATTTGCATGAACAGTGCCTATGATAAGTGAGACCAGAGGAAAAATCATTCACTTTATGAAGTGTGCTCTACTCCACTAGACCATTTATTTAGCATATTTTCATATATAATAGCATATTTTAAAGGTACGTGTGGTTGTGGACTGCAAGTGTCCACAACCTGCTGTGCACAAAAAGATGTGAAATGTGCCAGAGAGGTGGCAAGCCCTCAGATACAGTACATCAGTGCACATTGACAATAAGTAATAAGACAATTTATATCTCATAAACATTAAGGAAATTATCCAAAAAGCATTTTTAAAATCTGCTTATATTATGTTGTTATACAATTTCAGCTTCTTTTATACGTTTGTCATGTGTAACTATTGTCTTACTGTTAAGAGACTTTCCAGTACAAGGAAACAGCTGGTATTATTGTGTCTAGTTTAAAGATCAGTTCTTACCTATGATGAAGCCTGAGAAGAACAAAGCTGTCACCACCACAATCCACCAGATCCACCGAATTAACGTGCTCTCCGTCCTCATGTTAAAGCTGCATGTCCCAGAAACCTCTCCGGGTCTATGTGACCGATTCTGCAGAGCACGCCTGCAGAGATAGGGAGTAATTTGTTTGAGTAGTGCACAGTGGGGGAATGGTAGAGTGAGACAGAGAGTGAGCAGCACAGGAGGGGGAAGGTGACGGTCAGCATTCTGCTAAAGGAGTGTAAAGTTGGAGGGGAGGACAAAGAGGAAGCTAGTCATTAGTGCTCTGCTTTGTGAGGGGACTGACTGTCTTCTTGTGTACCTTGGCCGCTCCAGTGCTGACTCAGTGTTACTCAACCGGAGCCTGGACTGCCACTTTGACTGTTTTTTCAATAGCATGCACAAACTGTAGGTACAGCTTAGTCCTTAAAGAAGGCAGGAGTTGAGTGAATCTGGATCAGCAGATACTCTCTATGTCTTCTGTTCATCAGGGAAACAAATTAATTCAGCAGCTAGTCGTGAGTCCAAAAAAAGAGCTGTGTAAAAAATGTTTACAGTAACTGGAGCAAGAGATATGATATAACCCTCACAATGAGCACATGCCAACTGAACTGCCAGCTTCACACATTTGAACCAGCACAGCCCTCTCTATGTCCACCGCCACAATACCAAAATAGGAGATATCTGTTGGAAGGATAATCCTCTGTTTACTGAAATGTAACTCAACGCAGAGGGAAATCATATCCCAATTCACCAGCTACAGATTCTTCTATTAATATTCAAGTGATAAATGAAACTCATGCATTCTATTGAAGTGATTCTGGTAAGACAAATGCATGAAAGATGTTGCCTGATAAAACAGAATATCCAAGTCAAGCAGTTTTAGTTGTTCAGTATACGTATTGACTCACTAATTTAAAATCAAGTACTAACTCACCGTTTTATCATTTTGTCTCTAAAGTTTTCATTGCATAACTTTTTCCATTTTCCTTCGTGCAAATGTCTTTAGCTTAGATGAAGTCATAACATGAAGCAATTCATTCACCAAAACCTCACATCAAACTATCAAATTAATAGTGCTCAGGCCTGTGTTTTATGTTGCTCTAGATAGTCTGATATGTTTTCCCACGCTATAAGATACTCAGGCCTCAACCATGCTGGATGCCTCCTGGCTCAGAGGACAGCTGTGAGTTGTATTTCATGTGGTGGGCTCAAGCGTGAAGTAGGGAGGAGTCTCTTTGCACTCAGGAATGTGGGGAGTACAAATACGCAGCACAGGTTTGCGTGGTCCTCAAAACACTGTTTATTTAGAAAACAACTTCAATTAAATCTGCAGATGGTGTGAAAAGTGTTTGATTTAATTGGTTGTGTGGATTAGACTTCCTAAAACTAGTGCACGACGCTCATCTCTATACAACATCATGATTAAATTATAATTTGACTATATAGATGACTATGACTAAGCTTATTTTCTGTTTTACTTATGATCAAATCACCCTAAACTGTATAGATCCATTCATCTAACACTATATAACAGAACATTATATGCTTGATTTAGCTTTTATTTCGAGGTAGTGATATAAATACTCCAATAAATTTGATACTGGAAATGTGCACATTTTCAGAAATGAAGTCCAGATGGCTGTGGAAAGTGGAACATACATAGATAATGGTTTTCTTTTACAATATTTACACAGAAACACTGCGCAAACCTGTAGTGTGTGGTTCTATTTGCCTCAGTAAATGTTTCATTGTCACTGCTTGAAAGACAACAAGAGGATCACATGTATTAAAAACAAAAAAAACCCCTGGTGTTGTGTGACAGCAACTTTGGTTGAGGTCCTTCTAGGTCTAAAAGCTGTTTGAGATCAAGTTGAGTGAAATTCCAACTCCGCAAACTTGAAAAATCATCTCCTCTTGGACTTGACTTTGCTCATGGGGTCATTGTCATAATGTAACAGGCAAGACCTTTCACAAACTGTTGCCTGTTGGAATCACACTTTAACTAATTTATACAGTGATTAGTATTGTATTATATAATTTATTATGAATATATAAAAGTAAGTTTGAAGCTATATAATAGTTTAAAATGTGATTCGTGGGTGTGGCGTCAAGATCTCCCTTTAATTATTGACGATGACTTTATTATTCTTTTATTGCAGGTGTGTGCAGATGTCCACATTTGATTATGTAGTAAACCAGATGTCTGTGTCTATTTATCACACATAACTTAAATTTGTTACATTTCCTTTATTCGTCTTCCTTCGTCTGCATGCATTGTTTGGCTGCAGACACAAGATGGCACTGTCGACCCAGAGAAATGATTAGAGATTGTATATATACACATATATATATACACACACACACACTGAATGTGAAGTGCTTCAACTCTTTTCCCCAAAGCTCACTTCGTAGATTTACGCATGATCTTCGTCACGTCATATAAGCCCCACAGTAATTACACAAAGGAACATAAACACGGCACGTCTTCATCTGAATTTAGCAGCTGCACTTAAAGTTCTATTTCGGCTTCCCAATAAGGCACATACAATACACATACTGCCTGAGTAACAGCTGTATTAAATACTGTACCAGAATCTCATAAATAAGACATTAAGTAACAGTTTCGAACCTAAATCAGGCTTAAAAGGGGTGAAATCAGCTGTTTCCATTTTTTGTTTTAATTAACTGATTTATTAGCGACATCCAGTATGTGTCTCCCTCTAGCGGCACAGAGGAGCGGACCAAAGAGGTGGTGCGGTCATGTTTATTGTTCTCCTGTCTCTTTGCTAGTTTTCTGTATTTTGCCCCATGCCATTTTTATTTAAGTATGTTTTCGTTTTATGCTAACTATATATTCAAGTCTGAAGCACAGAAGGCAGAGGTGCCGTCAGGAGACAGGCAGAGGTGCGGTTGAGTGTCTCAGTGTGAGCACCGCTGAGAGTTGTGGGGGGATGAAAAGTCAAAACGCGCTCAGAGCAGACAGGAGCGGCGGAACGGAGGAGTGCAGGGAGGACGGATCAGACACCGGCCGGCGTGAGAACTGCGGCAATCAGGCACATAGACAGAGACAGAGCTGCAGGAAAGACGGCTCTTCTCGCTCTCGGCCCCACTGAGGCGCTTAGTGAAAGGTTTTGGCCGCTGCTGAGCCCCTGAAGGCACCATGGTTGTGTCGCTGCGGAGCTGGGTCGCCAACGAAGGAGGGAAGCACTTTGTCCTGGTGGGGAAAGTTTTGATCAGAAAGTTCTCTTGCCCTGAGCTGTTAATGAATCTGTCTGTTTCAGCTGTTAATAAATGTTTAGCTGTTCTTTTCTAGAAAACCTGAAAGCTATGTTCTTAAAGTTGATCAAAAGCTTCAATCTTGAGAAAAAATCTAAGGAAGTTGCCTTTTTGTTGCTTATTAATGAGATACCATGTATTGTACAATATGCTGTATCTATTGATGAACTGTAAATTCATAAATTGAAATATAGCATTTTGAGGAGAGTTGTCTCCAACGCTGTCACGGCAACAACAGCAAGATATTGCCTTTGTGTAGTACTTTGATTTGCCTCATGATGAACATGTGGATGTAGTTTAGATTATACTAAACATCCTGCTGCTTGTGGATGATGTATTTGTTTGTGTAGATGCTGTGGCTGGGAGTCAACACCTGGCTGTTCCTAAACACCTTCCTGCTGTACTTCAATGGGCGGCAGTATCACTACCTCTACAAGATGCTTGGAGTGAGTCCTGATACATTTACTGTACATGCTGCATACCAGCTTTATTATTTTTCTCTAGGTTTACTCATTTATGGTTACATACTGAACTGCAAGCTGAATTCTAGTGAGTAGAATCTGTGACCTAAGAGCAGACTTAATTTTGAAGACTTGGGACTAAGTCCATATTTGAGAAACACAGTGTTCCGGGATGATTTGCATCACAGGAGCAAGTCGTGTTGTGAATGAGGGTTGTTCAATGGGTCTGAATGGTGACTTTAAACTGTGTGACCGAAATTAGTTGTCTATGTTCACTGGCTGGTAAATCTGTGCCAACTCGGAGTCGGGCACACTCTCACGCATCAAGTCAGGATTTGATTTTGATGCTTGTTGACTCATGTGGTGTAATTTTTGTCACAAGTTCTTGACTGGGCCTGTGTGTCTTGATGCATTCTTGTGGCAGTGAAAGCGTTCCTTGTCTTCTGAGAAATTCACACAAATACCACTGACATTACTGTCCAGAATCTCTAAGCTAAGACACTGCCTGTTGCAGGCCCCCAGCCACCTATATATTCCTTAAAATGAGTTTATGGATGAGTTCAGTAAATGTATTTACTGTTTTTGGTTTCTTTTCATACTGGTTGATTTCGGTTTGACAGTTGTATTTCCAAGCGGTTCCTCTGTATTTTTTTAATAGGTTTAAATAGTTCTGTCAGACCATTAGTTGTGTAGAACACCCACAGTACTGCACAGACATAAAAAAGCTACTATAACAGACTGGTAGGCAGGTAGGTAATGCCTAGGACCCTATAATGACTCTTTAGGCAATACCATTGGAACAATAGTAAACATGGAGGAGACTAAGGTCATGTTGGTGCCGCAAAGACGAGATGAAAATACACTAGAGATAAGCACATCTCTAGAGTTTTTTTTTGTGAACTCATGTGAAGATTATTTCTAACGTCCTGCAAATACTTAAGAAATTATAAATGTTCAGCATTGCAGGTCAAAGTTACTATAACTTTACTTTGGGAAGTAAAATTATTTTTCAGGAGCTTAATTTGGACCCTGGTCCCTGTGCTGAAAAGGGGACAAGTACCTACAAATGTTCCTAGAACCAAATGTCCCTAGAATCATGCATTGGAAAAGTGTCTATATAGTACATGAATACTGCATACAGAGAGTACTGATAATCAGTTCCTGTGCCAGCTTTACGGAAGTCAAAACACAGTTTTCTCTTTTCTCCTTATTTGTATTATTACTTACTAAACATTTCAACACAAATACAACATACAAATGATGGCACCTCAGTGAAAAAGAAAGGTGTTTATGTATTTACCATTCATAGCAATAACTCAGTAGCCACTTTGTGGGAGGATTCTGATGCAAAGACAAAAAAGACAGAAATATATTCAACATACTGCAAGCTAATTTCATTAACATAAAACATTAGGAGTATTTGTCACTGGCAATGACAAAATGTGTCATGTAAATCAAACATGGGCCAACGTGTAGAGTGAAAAATAAATGAACTAATAAGATGTGGCAGCGAGCAGCCTGTGTGAGCAATTACACTGCTTCAACAGTGGAAGGCAAAGGGGAGAGGGGCAAGTGTGGGCATGCTGCTGGTTTGACTGAAAGCCTTGCCAGAGGGCTTAAGTTTATGTGTGCATGTGCACGCGTGTGACACATGCAAGATGAGATGTGTTTCAAAGTATCAGTGGGAAGTTTCTAAAGGCTAAAGACATCAAACTTTTGAAGTCACTTGCTATATGTAGATTTGAACTTTGGCCTGTTGTCTGGCACAATCCTGTACCTCGGAAGTTTAGTTTTGTACACTGAATGGAGGTCCCTAATGGGGACTGTCATTTTGCTTGATGTGTGACCAGTTGCATATTAGGTAGCTCAGTGGTTGATCAGCTGTTTCCCTTTACAACCACCATGAAACCATTTAAATCCAGCGTCTCCTCAAAGGCGGGACTACATTTTCTCTCCCTCTTTGATCTACTTGCTCACACACCTTCATGTCTCACACTAGATGTTTGACTTTTCTTGGGGATAATCAAAATGATGGCACCTGCAGTGAGCGCTGAGACTCCCAAGAAAGTATTTACACTAAAGCACATCCGCAGAAAAACAGCTTCGATTATTGAGCTGGTGCTTGATATTTGTAAAATTGGATTACGCAGCTCATATTGCTCCCATGTCACTTCAGGTAAACTGCCCCTTTCTGTCACGTGGAGGAAGTTCTGAAATGTACCGTGGTACCTTAATCTAACAAGTCTTTAAATTTTGTGTGTTGTTGAATGTACACACAGCATGGCTGGTTCTATAAGTCTTGATTTATTAAAAGAATTTTCTTTTAGCTCTTGTTTAAAATGTTACATGAAAGTGTTTTGTTTGAGTGATTACCCCAGAAGATTAACACCTACCAGGGTAACGGTCTTTACCTCTTCACAATGAGAAGAAACAATGATGGTTTCAAACAACTCAAGAGCGTGCACTTTAATCCAGACTCTTGTCATGTTGCATCCACAGAATCAGACCACATTTTGGCAACCTGCCTAACAATTTGTGTGTGTGTATGTATTTCCCAGCTGGGGTTGTGCATCAGCAGGGCGTCTGCATCTCTGCTGAACCTGAACTGCAGCTTGGTGTTGTTACCCATGTGTCGCTCCTTGCTCACCTTTGTACGAGGCTCACACGCGGTAAGAAAGACTCAGATGGGTGAGGGGAGCATTATATGGATGGGTGGGAAGCATGACTAAAAGTGATTCATGGTGTCACTTAATTCTGCTTCCCAGAGATAAAAAATAAATAAATCTGAGATAAAAGGGGGATTCTGTGGTTAGGGCAGGAAGAGGATAAAACAGTTTTATGTGTCTGTGTGTTACATGTCCCTTCAATCCCTCCCAGAAAGATAATATTGTTGTCCTTGTAACACACATACATGTGCAGGTATCAAGCAGAAAGACACGTCGGCTGCTGGACAAGAGCAAGACCTTTCATGTGGCCTGTGGCGTTGCCATCTGCATCTTCTCTGGTAAAAGCTGTCACTCACTTTGTCAGCTCACATTCATTCCTGTACCACTGTGTGTCTGTAAGTGTATGAAGTGCGGATAAATAGATCCAGGCTGGCTCAGCATTTCTGCTCTACCAGCTGTGATGTGTCCTTCTCGCTGCTTGTGTGTTTTTTCTGTCTAGGTATGTGTGATGTATGCGTGTGTGTGTGTGTGTGTGTGTGTGTGTGTGTGTGTGTGAGACTGTGTGTGTTGTTATTCTTGTGAGTCTCCTCCCATGACATCATGGGAGCCTCTAGCAGCTGTGTGTCCACTTCTTCCTCTTATTCATTCATGTTCCTGAGAAGCCTGGCCTGTATTACTGTTTTTACAGTACCATGCACGGCTCACAAAAACAGATGAACTGGAAGTGACGTCATCGCTTAAAATCACATGCTATGAGCTTGTCCTCAGCTGAGACCTAATCATTGTACAGAGGTCCTTTCTTGATATAAAGACCAAGGGACTAATGATGGACACAGAGTAACATTAGCCAGCATGATGAAGACTTTATTCTGATCCCCCACATTCATTGTGCCCAGTTTATAGCCTTAGTTAAAAATGTAAATAACCTACAAACCCACAAAGGATATCGTCCAAATAATTAGTGCTTACCCTGACTATTAAACATGTAACATTTGCGATAATTTGCAGCCATATTGAAACCTTGGGTTTGGCATTTGGTCTCCAATAAATTCAGATTTTGGAGCCTTTTTCTGGGGAAGCACCTTGTGACCATCAGTGGTATTACACCATAGCGACTGTTGTATTAGCTTCACTACACGGATGCCGTACATCCCTGCTAGCTGCTCCATGACATATTAGCTTCTGACTAAATGGTCACTTCAGAATGCTAATATGCTTCAATGCAACATGCTGATGCTGGACAGTTAGCTATACATTAGCCATACACAAAATATGCTTTATGGGATCACATAACAACTAAAAACCTAATGGTCATAAGTAACTGATTCATTGTCCACATAAAAGTTCCATCCAGTCTAGATGTTTCAGCTAACAAAATGATGTAATAAAAAAACAACACAAAAAACAACAAATGCAAGTACTGAAAGTACTATCTTGCAAATTAAAGCCTTCTTTTGTCTTTGACACACACACACACACACGCACGCACGCACACACACACACATGCACACACACACACACACACACACACACACACACATGCACACACACGCACTCTCACACATCAGCTCCCTTGGTCAAAGTTCTCACGTTTTAAGAAAGTTCTGAGACAACAAATGACAAGAAGACTGAGAAGCAGCAGAAAGGGAGAGAGACACAGAAGGGGTGGGAGGCAGTGTGAGTGGGTGGAGGATGTGGGTGAGAAAAAAGGACCCTTGTGTCTCATGATACGCCCTCTAATTCCATCAGCTGTTGAGCGGCTGCATGGTTAGCCTGTGATGTCAGGGAGAAGTGTGTGTTTCTGTGTGTTAGTCAGGAGGATGTTTTGCTGACTTTTTGCTGAATAGACGAAGAAATGTTTGTACCTACAGTTAAGTTTGACCTTTATAATTAGGTGTGTGTTTGAAGCAGGGAAGTGCTGGCATCTGTGCACAAACTGTGTTTTAATCAGTATTGTGTAACGCCCTCTCTTCCTCTCTAGTTGTGCACGTGTCGGCCCACCTGGTGAATGTCGTCAACTTCAGTGTGAGCTACTCAGATGACTTCCCTGCTCTCAATTTGGCCCGCTACAGAGGAGAGGTGAGACACAAACATGTAAACACATGTGCATTTTTACTTGGAAACTTGACTGCCATGATGCCTTCACTGGCCTTTAACCTCAACCATCACCAAGACATGTCTAGCTCCAAACCTCACCACGACCTAAGGCTGGGGTATGATTGAGACAAGTATCCTTGAAGCATGTTGTCTGACAAAAACAATCAAATTCATGTTTGTATAAACTTTTGTCAGGGTGAAAAATTTTGTCTGTCAGACAGGTGTGAGATGAGCTCCTCAAATCATGGCGTTTTCTTCACATGTACACATGAAAAATGACGAAAGCACTAATTTGAAGATGAGACCTCAATTCAACACACCTGGCAAATCCTTGCTTAAAACCAACAACATTCCAGAAATGTACAAAAACCGTCCCCCATTTTGTAGTTGTGCATGGGAGAGAGGCTACAGCTGGTGTTAGATCATCTGACAAGCTTTCAGTGGGAAGTACATTAATTAAACATTTTTAAACCTGAAAGCACTAAACGCCTTTGAAGACGTCTGGAAAATGTACACAACTTTCCAAAGGCATCCTCAGTCTTCAGTCAGGGGTGGCCAACCATGTGTCACTACAGGTTTTTATGTCCGCCACCCTGCCAGCTGATTAGCTCACACTGAAGAAGAGGGCAGAAAGTCACCGGTAGAAGTGTTGTGTTGGAACGAGTCCGGCAGACTTTTCTCGTTCCAGCTATAATTGGTTGCCTCTGTGAGGTCCAAAACTCCAATTAGTCCTCATAAAAATGAAGATAATATATCATTCTTTTTTCTGTCTCCTTTCTAGGACCCCAGTCTGATCCTTTTAACCACAAGTAAGAATGGCTAGTCTTTGTTTTACAGTAAAACACACAGACCAGAGGTGTGTGTTATAATGTTTTTACCTGTGTAACATTAGAGATGGCAATTTGGCGCAGAGTACTGGCTTTGGAAGAAAATAGCCTATGTCCTATGTTTGCCTTGTTCTCTCTTATTCATTTTTCATATTAAATTATTTTTTAATATCAGTTTAGTAGATGTTTATGGCTGTGGATGTTTACTGTCATTGCAACTGTGTCTTTAGTTCCCGGAGTCACTGGTGTGCTGTTGGTCCTCATCCTCTTCCTGATGTTCATGTCCTCCTCCTACTGCGTACGGTAGGTTGAATCGTACCATCATTTGTCACAGTTTGTGTGTTTGGATGTATTAAAATAGTTGGCTACAGTTTGGCCCATTTCATCTATAGATAATTGTTGTAAGAGGCAAGGCTGACAAGGCAAACATCGACCACCACGCCACAACCATGAACTCAGTTCACATCGAACATTTCAACATACGAGGTTGTGAAAACCACAAGAGGTGGCAGCATATGAACTCTGCTCGTGGCCCCATTTGAAGGCAGCATTTCAGAAAGAAATGGAAGATGTATACTACAAGGAGACATGCTCACAGGAGACTTCTCACAGAGCAAGCTCTGTCATTTCTCAGGTCATAGTGGGTCAACTGCACACATAGTGTGCGACTATGTGTGCTCTCTTTGCTCTCTTTAGTAACAGAGGATGAGAGGCTGCTACAGACCACTCAAGGTTCGAGATAGGAGTCTGACTAAGTGGTTGGAGTGCTGTGATGATGGCTGCTGTCCACCAGAGGAATACTGACGTAATGAGTTACAGTCATGTTGTGATATTAACACACATTACACCGTTAGTATTCTGTGTCTGTGGCATGGAAATGTGAAGTTTAAAAGCTCACCTGAAGGAGCCCAGTTTGTTAACATAAGCTGAAAACAGCAAAACCACAGATCACTGGTAATAGTTACTCTTGCAGTTCTTCAAATAAAATACTGATACGTATACATTTTCAATGTGTATTAAAGGCAGATATGAGTACATGAATTGAATTGAATTTAAAGTAATATTTTTTTCCCCAAAAATGTTTCCCCTCCACTTAAGTCAAGACTCAGACACAGCAAACCAATATCATAGAACTATCATCACTCAAAGCCAACTATGATATCGCTTCACATTGGCTGTGTCTGAAAATATCAAACACACTGCAAACACTACAGCCAACCTTGTATATACAGTCATGCAGCCAACTCCACTTGGCGGGTGAGGGGATATAACTCTCCATACCAGCAGGTGGCTGTAGTACTTATCATTCAAAGTGGGTAAAAAGAATATGGTCATCTGAACTGCAAACAGAATAGTCTCTTCTTGCCATTTTTACACCTGTCTCACAGACTCATACTTATTTGTAATATAGATACTTGGAAAATGTATGACAGATGATTGAGTATTTCAATGTTTCAGCGACAGAGATGAAAATAGAGAGAAGTCTTCCTGGTGTCTTGACCTCTTTGTTTGCTTGCTTGTCTCTTCCATGCCTTTCTACTTGCTTTGTTTGGCTAACTTGAAGCCAGAGTGATCTCTCTCACTGACTGGCTCAACCACCAATTCAGCATGGTCCATTGGACGAGGGCCACAGACACTCACTAACATTGGCAGACAGCAGATTGGGGTGTCATGGCCCATACAGATTGTGTTTATATTTTCCAACAACAAGTCAACCTTATTACCCTCCATTTTGTCTGTATGTATCCAAATAAGATAGTCATGTTACACATATCTTTCCTCTGTGCAAGCAGTAAAGGTTTTTAGTTTTTAGATTTTAATTTTTTTCAATTTTACAGGTTCGTGACTTAGGGCAGAAAGAAATAAATGAAATAAATGAATGAAAATAGATCTCACCTAAATCTGCTGCTTTGTTTATTAAGTCTGTTGGCTGTAGCTAACCTGAGAGCAGTTTCAGTTCATTTTAGTTCTCTATTCATTCTGTGAGACTCCTGGATTCTACAGCAAAGATAACAACACATCCTACCTAATGGATAACGCTAGTCAGTGTTTAACTGAACAAAGCAACAGTATTCAGTGCGGAAATGTAGAGGGTTTAATGATGTTCATTGTTTGCAGCGTTTATAGGAGGTTGTTGTGTGTAATGACCCCTTCAATACTGACCTTTGACGCCCTGCCTGTTCAGGCCTGGACCTGGGAGTCTGTGCGTCTGGTCCTGTACAAACTCTGACCTTGCCTTCCTCTTTTGCTGCCTCTGCTCTTTTAAGTTTTTCTCATTGTCTTGATTCATGTTACAAGTTATTACTCCTCTTTTAAGTATATTCTTGGTCATTATTTGTCTTTGCAACATCTTTGATCTGATGAAGGGTTTCTTTGATAATTATCATGTCTGTTTTTTTTTCAGGGTCTCCAACTATGAGATCTTTTGGTACACACACAACCTCTTCATTGTCTTCTATATCATCCTTATGGTGCACATGGTTGGGTATGTTGAAAGGGTGTCTTATTATATTTTACTTTTATTCATGAGTGAGGCATGAATCTTTCTGTGTGCTGGCACAAATTGTCTCCGTTTCCTTCTCAAGACCCATCAAATATCTGCACATGTCAGGAAATATCAGAGGCTACAGCTGAGAGTTGGTGATGTCTTCAACTCTCCATATATGGGTGTTCTCAACAAGCGGGTTCACTTCTTGTTTTGACAAATGTTTTTCATGTGAAACCAGGGTGCAGGAATGCTTTATACTTATCTTTACCAGGTCATATCTGCATGTTCATGCCTGTCTTGTTTCTGCACTCCCTGGTTGTTACATTTTTAATGTGGTCGACTTATTTTAACTCTCAATGGGTAATTTATAGAAGCATTCATTGCGAATGTTGTTGTGACAGGAAGATCAGCATATACACTCAAATGTTTCTTTTACTGTAGCCATATCTCAACACTTGGCAAAGAGACTCTAAAATAACCAAACTAGCATCACTTCCTTTGTTGTCTTTTTCCTCAGTGGAGCTCTGAAGTACCAGACCAACATAGAGGCCCACCCCCCCGGCTGCCTCCAAGCCAATCGGAGCAGCACAGAGCAGCAGGTCGAGGATCTGGAGCAGGGTGAAGATGAGGAGAGCAGATGCAGAGAGGACGCTCACTTCCAGCCACACTACCCCCAGGTCTGAGTGTGTGTGGCCGAGGCTCATTTGTTATGTCTTTGCATGTAGTTGTGTTTGGGTTTGTATCCGCCTTTGTGTTGTGGGTTTTAGTTGTGTGCCTTTATGGTGAGTGTTTGGGAAGTGTTGCAGGGAGTTGGTCCCATTTATTAGAGGTGTAGTGCTGTTAGGGAGGGGCTGGCATTCTCTTTCCACATCAAGGCCTGTGTTTTTGTGTGATTATGTGTTTGCACATGGTCGTTAAGCAACAAGCTGCATCCATAAAATCCCATTTAAACCCGATTGTGCTTCCCGGGCTTTACTGGAGCTGAGAGCAATTAGTCTGTTACAGGTAAATGCCAAGAGAAAGAAACAGTAAGACATATTGACAATGACAGATGTAGGAGTTTTTGTCATGGACACACTCTCTTTGAATGGATTTGATTCAGAGAACCTTTGAATAACTCTAATAGGGAACATGCTGGTAGTATTTGAAAGTAGCAGTCAGTACTGCACACACTTAGAACCATTAGAGTCCAAAAAACACAATGATTTTCAGTAAAGACAATGTGCTGATGCTAGATAAGATAAGATAAGATAAGATAAGATAAGATAAGATAAGATAAGATAAGATAAGATAAGATAAGCCTTTATTGTCAAACAAACAAACAAAAAAAACATATTAAGATAAGACAAGACAAGATAATTATCACAGTGACATGTTCCTAGCTGTAATTCTAAGACATTTTTTTTTAACAGTGTTGGTGCCCATCCTTGGTAAAAAGAACTTGAAAGTGCTGTTCTACATCAGTGAAGTGAAATACTCAACACATGAATAATACCATATTGTGTAAACCCTAAAAAATCCAAAGCCATGGTGGTCTGAATGTAGTAACTAATTCTAGCAGGTCAGCAGAAGTCAACAAGTTCAATATCAGTGGCTTTCAGCTCTTATCTATATAATTGACATCTGCATGTGAAAAAGCAGAATCTGTTGACAATGTGCAAGAGCAGTCCATTTGGAGACCCGATAAAGCAGAACTCACTTGTCAAACCTTGTCTGCAAGCAAGCTAACATGCTGACGTTGTTTGACATCGTCTCTCGTCTCCATTCGTGTGTCACAAGCTGCTCATCAGACTGTGAATACTGAGAAGTGCACAGATTAGGAAATGTTAGCTCAGATATCTGTTGTCTGTTGTCCAGATACATGCTGGCTAGACAGGAAGTACTGGAGCATTGGCTAAGTCATCAGACAATGGACAATGAGTTTCCAGATTGCTTTGAACAGGACACAAAGCATTCCTCCTTTATCTCAGCATGTAAGAGCAAAGGAGGATCTGTGGAGGAGCATTGAGGAGAAATCATATGTCTTCAAAGACCCAACAGAGCCTCCCGGCAGAGGAAGGTGTGCGGATGTTTTGTAGTCCTGCACATCAAACAATCTCTGAGTGTTTGGTCCAAGTATCATCAAAAATATAGATCCAGTTATACATGAAATACACGAAAAGGGAAGGAAAAAAATGCTTCGTGTTTCAAAAAAGCAGGTTTTTGAACAACAACTCTCTGGTTTATGGCATGTTTTATGTTTTGTTGCTGTTACTTCTATTGCTCTTGATCATAGATTGTATATAAATATGGACAATGTGTCCCACTTGCATTTTCCAAACTGGGGCAACTTTACCGGGGAATTTACAGTACTTCCATTTTTCGCGTTATGGAGCCAGAGTCTACGCAGTACAATTCCAAAGTAGAGCCATTATCAATGACCCGTCTTAAATGACAGAAACCATCCTCAAAAAAAAATATTTTTATGTATTTTATTGTTTTAGTTTAACCCAAGTCCATCTGCTAACATAGAAGAGGTGGAGTTTATGACCTATACCTCAGCCGGACACCAGGGGCAGCTCTACTTGCTTTGGGTTTACTTTTGCGAAGCTGTTCCGTGTCCATCTTTTTACAATCTATGGTTGTGATAGATAGTAGTATGACTGAGCTTGCCACCAAACATGTCGTTTAACTTTTTTTTTCTAACTGCTAAATCTGCCGCTACCTTTGTATCTAGACGTGGCTTTGGGTGTCTGGTCCTCTCTGTCTCTACTGTATGGAGCGCTTTTACCGCTACATCCGGAGCAGTGATCCTGTTACCATAGTGACAGTTATCAGGCATCCCTGTAATGTCATTGAGTTGCGCATGCTGAAGAAAAACTTCAAAGCTCGACCCGGACAGGTGAGACAAGACATGATATTATTCATTCAAATATGTGAAGTCCTCTGCTGTAACTATCGTGTGGTTCATCTGATGAGTTTTTCTTTTACTCTTTTCTTTCTCTCTACATGCTTCATCTCTAATCCTCCCTTTCTTTCCCTGACTGTCCTGCTGCTATCCCTCTTTCACTTCCTGCCTTACTCTTTTTCTCAGTATATTGTTCTCAACTGTCCAGGTGTCTCTTCATTTGAGAACCATCCTTTCACGCTAACAATGGTAAGACTTTATGCAGCCGTCTAACTCCAACACATTCCTCACTCATGAGACAATGCAAACACACAGAGAAGCCTATATTCACACGTACACACACATGCACACACACGCACACATGTTTTTACAACCACTTAATCTTTCTTTCTCCTGCCAAATAACGTGCAGTTCTGTTTTGTGTACCGCCCCCTCTGTTTCTGGCTGCTGCTTGATTGACACCTGGGTTGTCCAGTCATATCATGTTTCACATTGTTTATTGGTGTTTCCAGATTTGGTTCCGATTGCATGAAACAAAAGCTGAGGATGAAGAAATAACTTTAAGCTTACACCAGACAGGCGCACTCACACATAATCACACAGAGACACACAATTACTGTGTGCTTGCCTATGCCTGGTGTGTTATGGAGCTTTGAGGAGGAGGGCAGAGAATCACACTGACAGAGAGCAGACAGACCCCTGAGGCTAGTAACGCTGTCTGCCAACAGGAAGGCTGAGTGTCTGAGTGTGTGTGTCCCTGTGTGTGTGCATTGTAAAATTTAATGAAAAGAGTTGTTGCCATGTACTGTATGTGTGCTCTGGATTGTGTGTCTGTGTTCATGCCTAGTTCTCGTGTGTTTGTAGCATGTGTATGTGTGTTCTTACTCTTCGACAGCTGACAGTGTGTGTCTGTGTGAGTGTGTGTGTTCTTCATTGTGACTAACTGTCTGTGCTTTAACTCCCACCAGTGTCCCACAGCGAACAAGGAAACTTTTGGCGTCCATCTGCGCATCGTGGGAGACTGGACTGGTAGGTTCACATACACACATGCACACACACATACAAGCACACACACACACACACACACACACACGTGCATGTAAAAATCTTTGTGTGTAGTGTTTGAGTCAGCAGGATGGAAGTTATTTTGATTTGCCCCCCCTCTTCATTCTTTCTTGTCTCAGGGGAGGATGCACTTCCGATAAACTGCATTTTTCACGTGTGTGTGTTCCTCTCTGTCCCTACATTTATGTATGTTCCTCTTCTTGAGCATGTATGTGTGTGCAAGTTGATGTGGGGAGGGTGTGCGTGTTCCTTCTTTACCTTGAGGCCAGCACTGCTCACACAGACTTGTTGTCTTGCTGCGAAACTGCATTTGCCATAGGCTGTACAACTTCTGACATTTTGGTTTTGTCGCTTTTTGTCTTTGTAAATGCCCAAATGCTTGCACATACAGTATGTTCAGTTAGCCAGATAAAATGTTTGGTTGGAGGGACTCACTTTTGAGGAAGCTGTGGCCTTTGGCAACAAATGCAACAACATGTGCACTTATTTTCACTTGCTACTGTACATATCCATGCACACATACTCTTAGAACACAGGACGGGAAATCCGTTTGTTTGTGTAGGCTCCTTAAACTCTCTCGATGGCATGTGGTAAAGCAGTGAAGACAGCTGAACTGAGATGTATAAAAAACAACTACAGTATATCTAACTACTATAACCATATGATTTTTTGTGCATTTTTGAACTGTATCTTATGCATAAAGTTCTGAGTAATTTGCAAAGTCAATCATCTCCTCTCCTCAGAACGGTTCACAAAGCTGCTACTTCCTCAGCCAAGGCTAGATGTGGAGATCCTTCCCATGGTGCACCAGAGAAGATATCCCAAGTATGTTTATGTGGCTGTGTGAGTAATGTGGCTGACATGATTTCTCATGAAGGCTCAGAGTCACAACGGGGTCAGAGGTTTTGACCTCCTGACCGCTGACTCTGCACTCTTCCTGCTCTGAGCGATGGGCAGAGATAGACAGTTAGTTTGCTGTGAAAGAACAAGAGCTTGTTTTGTGACAGTCAACTGGAGCTAAACAAACCATCAAAATCCTCAACAGCCCTCCTCCTGTCAGTGAGCTAAGGTTTACTGCAGGCTCTGCCTATGACCTATGCTCCAAAGAGTTTGATTAACTGTTATACAACCAGTCTACATGAACATCTTGTTCCTTAGAATCTAGAAGAGGGCCACTACTATTAAGAACTTTTGTACATAATAATTGTAAAGTATTATGAAGTGAAGGCATTATAGGACATGTTAATTGTGCTTTCATAGGAAGAGCTTTAATTGCATTCACTACATTGTAGCATGCTATAAACCCCTGATAAAGAGTTTTTCTACTCATTATAAATCCTCTACAGCATTTCCACTGTTGGTACTTGTTTTAAATTTGTGCCTTTAGTACAGAAATAAATTCAGCATGATTAGCTTAGCCTAGTAGAAAGAGAGGGGCAAATGTAATAGCGATGAAGTGCTACGAGGCCCAGTGCTGGTCACACTCGCACTGATCTAAACCTGAAATGGTGGGTTTAGTTATGTGTGTGTTTGACAAAGATGCATTTGTCTGTGTGTGTTTGTGTGAATATTTCAATTCAATGCAATTCAATTCAGTTTTATTTATATAGACAGACAGACAGACAGACAGACAGACAGATAGATAGATAGATAGATAGATAGATAGATAGATAGATAGATAGATAGATAGATAGATAGATAGATAGATAGATAGATTACTTTAGGTCGTCATACTCCAGTATCGAATACAATAAAATACAATACAATAAAATACAATACAATAAAATACAATACAATAAAATACTGAGGTAATAAAGTAGAAGCAAAAACAAAAACACAGAATAGGACAAGGACATTTAAAAAACACAAAATACATAGGTAGATAAGGTGCAGTGGCAAGATGATGGCAGTAGTACTGATGATATGATGGTAATTGTAACTAAACAGTATATAATAGTATATAATAGTAGTATAGTATATATAGTATATAATAATAATAATAATAATAATAATAATAACAGCATATAGTACTACTACTACTAATAATAATGGCAGCAACAGTATGTAATAATGATATATAATAATATCAGTATTATAACAGTATATAATAATAATGACAGTATATAGTACTAATAATGGCAGCAACAGTTATGTAATAAAAAATTATAATATACACATAGAAATATGTCATATGTGTCATAAGGCCAGTTGGGTAGAAACAGAGAAGAGAGAGAAGAGAACAGCAGGAGAAATGAGATACACATACATCTGTAATAGACACATACATGTAGAATCTGATGATGATACAAATACAAGACATAACTGACACAGTGTTTGAGCAGCTGTTGTGGGGATGAGGTGTGTGTGTGTGTGTGTGTGTGTGTGTGTGTGTGTGTGTGTGTGTGTTTGGGGGATTGTTGTCTCTGTTGACACTCACACTGTGGAACTGTGGGATGTCACATGCAGGATCTTTATTTACTGAATTATTGATTATGATTACACATGTGTATATTTATTTTTAGTGTTGTGTTGTATACTGATGTTCAGGCTTTACGTTGATGGTCCATTTGGAAGTCCATCACAGGAGGTGTTTAACTACGACGTCAGTCTTTGTGTTGCTGGTGGAATAGGAGTCACACCGTTCGCCTGCGTGCTGCATGCTCTGCTGTGAGTTATGAGAAAAAAACAAATACTGACAGAAGATGAACAATTTGATCAAGTTCTTAAGTATTTTTCTTCTTTTTGTCTTCCTGCAGTGACGGCTGGACAGGTTTCAGGTTGCAGAGGTTGTATTTTGTGTGGGTCTGCCGGGAGCTCCAGTCCTTCTATTGGTTTGCAGAGCTGCTGTGTGCTCTGCATCACAAGGTCAGGATGAAGTCTGCATGTTATTGACTTCTTAGCATATTGATCAAAACATGTGGGAACTACAGATTGCTATCCACATTACCATTCATTTATACATCACAAATGTATCATCAGTAGCCATGGTGTTAATGGTGGTAGTAAATTTTGCTTTGTGTATTTGCCCCCAGTCAGGTCAAATGAACGTTTTCTGTGCTTTAAGGGGCAGAAGAAGGGCAGTGGTTTAAGGTTAAATGCATAAAAATTTTGCAGATGAGCAGAGGAGTTATTACTGTAACCTGTGCCTTTAAGAACTCATCACAGTAAAACAAAGCTTGTGGTATTTGGATTAATTAAGATTATTTATTGCTCATCCAAACTTATTTTCAATTATGTGTTTATGTGAATGTGTATAAATTCAGCAGGTTTAAGTTAATCTATTGTAAATTCTGCTGTCATGGTCATTAATGTTATTCTGACTAAACATTAACAATTTAATTGTCTTTGGTAAGCTTTTGCAGCATCTCCATAAGTGCTAATATATCAGCCTTATAGACTGGCTGCATTTATTTGGCTTTATGCAGTGTCACCATATTAGAGGTTAAGCTCCTTGAGATAAACAGTGGCACTAAATGTTCCTCACAGGTGATATTAAACCAAAGCAGAGCAAGGGGACAGTGTAATTTAGAAAGCAGCAGTCAAACCACAAACAAAGAGGAAATAGACACAGAAATGTGACATTTCTGTTAGTTTCACCCAGCTGTTTTCATACAAAATCATGGAACTGAGGAAACACTCAGGTTTGTTGGATTTGTCTCCATCTGGTGTCTGTTTGTAGTTTTTGCTTTGCTATGACAAAGAAACTATGAGAATAAATGTTGTTTTTGACCCTGAAGATAACTTTACTAAATTAGATGAATTACTTCTTAATACTTTAAAACCCCGAATTTACCATTTATGTTTTTGTCACTTAGCTTTGGCAGGAAAACAGACCGGACTACTTTAATCTGAAACTGTATCTCAGCCACACAGACAGTCTGCAGGTAAGACACACACACACACATAGGAGGACAGAGAGATAGAGAGATTCTATTTATGTAAATCATTGATTTTCATAGCCCTAATGTGTCTACTCTTTGTCAAGTTTAAAATGTCTCCCACAAGAGGGCAGTAGATTACAGAGAGACATAATTGGGGAATATTGTACCCAAGATATCTATCATTTGAATTTCAGTCTCTACAGGGTCTACCTGTTCTCTCGGTCTATGTAAGAAACAGATGGTCCAAAACATAATCTCTGTTAGTAGTTTATATATTCCTACAGTGTAGGAATCCAGAGTGAACATACAACATATGAATGTTTTTCAAATTACTGCCTGTCCTCTATTGTTTGTCAGTGTCAGTTAAATTAACTGAACCCAATCCAAAATATTTTTATAACACCAATGATAGCAGAACAAAAGGCTGCTACGGTGTCTCGTGTGATAGGAGGGAGTCTCACTGTACAATGATGAACATGTCAGACTCAAAGTGTAGCCTCCAAGTCAGAATAATGTCCATGTTGATATGTCCAACTTTACAACAGAAATAAACGTGCTTTCAGCTTGGCATGAAAACTGTTTCGGTCTTTTGAGCTAATTTGCAAAACTAATGCAAAACTATAGGTGAATGTCACCATTTTTGATGGTTCTGGCTGTCAAGAAGTAAACTGAAATGAAATACAAAAGACAACAATTTAAGTTATCTTTGTTTTGAACTTTGTTCAAAAACAGTTTTTGGACTATATCAGCTAGGAAGTTCAAAGAGTTAAAAGGTAGATATTTATTTTAACCATAGTGAGATGAGAGGACAGTGCAAGGGACTGAGCATAAACTGTGCGTGTGTGCAAGTTTATGCAGTGCAAACAGCATGAACAGTGCAGACACTGCAGGCAAATGGTACCAACAGTGTAAGACCAAGTGACAACAATACAATACAGACAGTACAAAACATTTGGGCGATAATGTACTTTTAACAACATACTATGCAATAAAAGAGAGCACTGCTGACTAATAAGCTTATGACTAACAGAGTGAGAGTTAGGGTAATAATAAATGTTGGACTGATTAGCAGCATAGTGTGTGCAAAGGCTGCAAATATGCATAGGGCCTACTTTGTTGTAAATGAGCAGGCCATTAAATGAAGTCAGAAAACAATCTTTCTGACTACAATACAATACTACAATAAAATTCTATATTTTCTGGGAGCAGTCTAGTTTTGCACATATGGGATTTATTCATTCTATATAAGACATGCCCAGTTAAAAGAACTTAATCAGACAGTGCTATTACATGTTGCCTAATACTTTGTTTAAAGACAGCTCTTTAACTCATATTGGTCCCTATGACTTTCTTTGTTAGAGTTGCTCAACTCACTGTTGAGGGTAAAAGACATGACAGAAACTAGTGACAATAAAAAGACCAGAACTTGATCTGTGTAATATGTCTTCTGTAAACAGCTTCATGCTGCATTAGACAGGAGCTAAAAGGCTAAAAGTATTTTTTGTTGCCTTTTACATTTCAGTAAAAAATGTTCTACGTCCACAGAACATAAACGGATAATTTAGAACATTATTAGGGCTACGAGGCAACGCCCAAGTTTTGTTTTGTATATTATTTTGTATGGAACGTAAGATTTCCACTGCTGTTTTGTAGACGATTAGTATACAGTTTAGTATTAGTATACAGAAATGTATAAATATATGGTATGTAATAGTTGCTAATGAATCTTAATGATGACATGATTTGAAAAAACACATCAGTTTTGAACCATGTTAAAGTTTCTTGGCCGCAACAAAAGCAGGTCATTATTTTTACTGTACTGTTTGCACTACTAGAAATCACAGGTATGTAGATTAGATTCTGATTAGAAGAGCAAAGCAACAGAAACAGAGAAAGATTAGATCAGATTAGATAATAAAGATCACTTCTGGATCTGTCATCATCCAAAGAGATGGGAAATGCATCTTGCACAATGATCATGTGTATCGTACAAACAATAAGATGTTTTTACTCCAACTACTGTTATTCTTTCAGAGCATGACCGAAGAGAAGTATCGGCCGCTCGTATCAAGGCTGCTGTTCGGCCGACCCAGGTGGAAACCACTTCTGGATGAGATAGGAAAAAACAATGAACAGTGAGTAGAGGGATATTCAGTGCTCTAAAAGCTTATTACCTCTAACATCCCTCCTGTCTCCGCGCCTTTCTGTGGTTTCAGTAAGCGAGTGGGGGTTTTCTGTTGTGGACCGAAGGGCATCTCCAGGACTCTCCACAGACTGTGTAACTCAGCTCGATCGTCTGGAACAACATTTGAATTCAACAAGGAGTCGTTCAGCTGATGAACATCAGAGCTGGTTCTACACAACAAGGTCAACACCAGTGAAAACAACAAATGTTGTTAGTACATTTATGAAGTGTTTATTTCTTTTCTAAGTGTACACATCTGTCAACCTGTCAGACATCATTTGACATCTATACAATTTTCCAGTAGTAAAGCAAAAAAAATCTTAACGTGCTACATGAATACTTTTTCTCTCTACACATCAGGCTGAGCTCCAACTGAGGGATTTTAAAGCTTCAGCATTTGAAACGATCACCACGTGAAGACAGTCTGAAGAAACCAACTCCCTGCTTGGAGTCTCCACTCAAGATGTCTGTTTTCCTCAAGCTGCTGTTTCATAGTTTCCCTGATGCACCCCTCTGTGGAGTAAATTAGTTTTCTCATGTTGGAGTCTAATATGAGAAAAGGGTCTGACTCAACCTGCAATCCCAGAAACAGACACGATAAAATGACATTACACAGGAATTAATTGGCCTTTCAGGAGACCCTGACTGAAACAGCACTCAGGAACGAGACAAGCCTTTTTCATACAAACATTTAAGATGTGGTGGACTGAAAAACACAGAGAGTTGGAAAATCCAATCCAGTGCGATAAAGCAGTGTCATTTCATTGTGAGTCAAATTTATTTAACCTTTGCTTGATCGCAGACCGATACCAAACAAAGTCTACCAACCAAGAGTTTACAGAACCAGCCATGTGCTCAGTGCTATAAATAAGGATAAACTTCTGTCCAACATATCCATATTAAATGAGTATTAATATGAATCTCCAGCTCACATAGTCCTAGCTAACCTCGCTTAAACTGTGTGACAAAGTTTGATTGGCTTATTTGATTTGACCGAATATTTTATTAGTTTACAAGACAGTCAGAAGCATGAGTGAAACCAAAAGTGGACATAAAATGCACATTTGTTACAGTCTTTGTTTTCATTTTGTTCATATTTGTGTGACAAGCTCAATGAAAACGTACACTACATTTGCCTCAAATCAGTATTTTGAATTCGTGTTTTTTTAATTTATATCGTTTAAATTTATTTTACATGTGTTATATTTCAAACCTCGGCAGGGCATTGGCAATGTGTCAGTATTTTTTATATATATCTCCACTGAGTAAATTTACTGATGAATAAATAGGATACTGGTGATATTCCAGTTTAAAACAATTAGTTTGAAGCTACTTTTTTGTAGTTTTTAAAAATCTTGTTTTTGTATTATGCCATAACCATGTCCAGGAAATGATATCTGATTGATACAAATGACATCAACATTTCTAAAATTGTAATTGTAATAAGAAATTTATGAAATAAGTCATAAATTGTGTGCCTGTTTTCGGGATTGTGTTCTTTTTCTTTTTTAAGAAAAAGGCTAATTACGGAGTAAAATATTTTCTATTTATTTTATTGTGATTAGACTGTTTCTGATTCAAGTAATATTTACATTTTATATCAAATATATGATCACCTGCCACTTTATTAGGTACACCTTGCTAGTAAAAAGTTGGACCCCCCCTTTTGCCTTCAGAACTGCCTTAATTCTTCGTTGCATACTTTCAACAAGGTGTTGGAAACATTCCTCAGAGGTTTCGGTCCATATTGACATGTTAGCATCACACAGTTGCTCCAGATTTGTCGGCTGCACATCTATGATGAGAATCTCCCGTCAGTATCCCAAAGGTGTTCTATTGGACTGAGATCTGGTGACTGTGGAGGCCAGTGGAGTACAGTGAACTCATTGTCATGTTCAAGGAACCAGTTTGAGATGATATGAGCTTTGTGACATGGTGCATTATCTGCTGGAAGTAGCCGTCAGTAGATGGGTACACTGTGGTCATAAAGGGATGGACATGGTCAGTAACAATGCTCAGGTAGGCTGTGGTATTTAAACCATGTTCAGTTTGTACTAAGGGGCCCAAAGTGTGGCAAGCAAATATCTACAGTGACTACAGGCCAGTGACATTAACATCACATGTCATGAAGTAATTTGAGAGGTGATGGACTACAGGAGGAATTGGAGGAGACCCATCCCAGTCACCATCCAGAGTGAGGAGGTGGAGACTGGACTCGCACTAGTGCCTTTGGGTCCACATCAGCAATAAACTGGATTTATCACGTAAGGACAGAGCAGGATGTTCTTTCTAAGCATTTGGGGTCTGTAGAAGACTCCTCAAGACCTTCTACCAGTCTATGGGTGCCAGCGTGCTCTTCTTTGCTGTAATGTGCTGGTGGGGCAGTGCCAAGACTGGTGAGGTCAACAGACTCAATAAACTGGTGAGGAAAGCCCACTCAGTGGAGGGACTGAACTTGGACTGCTTGGAGAGAATGGTGAAGGACAAAATCTGTGCAATATTGGACAATTCCTCTCACCCTCTGCATGACGAGCTGTGGCCGATGGCCAGCTCTTTCTCCCTGAGAATCATCCCACCCCTGTGCAGAACTGAGCACCTAAGACGCTCCTTTGTGCCCACTGCCATCAGACTACAACAGCCGCTTGGACAGCACACAGGTCCGATCTCACTGAGCCCAGTCATTTCATCTCATCTCATCTAATCTCAGTATCCAAAGACATTCCAGGTTAATTGATGATTCTAAATTGACTGTAGGTGTGGGTGTGAATGGTTGTCTGTGTCTCTGTGGTAGCCCTGTCATAGAGAACTGGAGCCCAGGTTGCACCCCACCTCTAACCCCAGTGACAGCTGGGATAAGCTCCAGCCCCCCAGAGACCTTTAAGAGGACAAGCGGTTTAGAAAATTTGAATTTTGCATAAAAACAAACCCACCAATGGAAACTATAATTGTTTTGATAATAATTTTTAAGGCAGGCATCTATCACAGTGATAATATCACCAGTCACAACCAACAGTGGTCAACATTTAGTTCAGTGTTTCACAGCAGTTTAACAGGGTAGAGTTGCACCACAGAAGACATATGTAGTGGATTATCGCATTTAGCCACTGTAACCTATTCACAACAGAAGGGTGCCACTGTATATTATATTTATATTACCACATATAGTTTTTCAGATGATTTCTCAAAAGAATTGTGATGTTGAACATACATCTACAATTCTATATACACCAAAGAATTTATTTTTTTTTGTGACCTGAGCAGTAGCCACAAGCTGCAGCAGACATAGACTGACTTCAGATCATCGAAAATACTTACAGTATGTTCTATAAGTCGCCCTTGAGCTTTTGAATTGTACTGCACCTTGCCTACTTTAGTAAACTTTAGTGAGTAAACACAGTATGTGCCCTGTGAATTGAACTGCACTTGAAGTATAATTTAACAGAATAATAAATTTAAAATTTGCAGCTCTGTTCAGGTCAATGAGGAAAGAAAGTTGCAGAAAAAGTTTTTTTTTTTTTTTTTTACTGATCTACATCTCATTTCAATCTTTGCTTGCTGAGTAGTTTGTTTAAATAGAACTTAAATACTCAGGGTTGTGCATTACTACGGTTTGATTTGATGTCAGTGTCTTGCTACTTTCCCCAAAACTCTTAAGTGTCTCACTCACTGTCTCAAACATTAAAAGTCAGTTCCATCTAAAACCCCAAAAGACTTTCTATCGATATTTATCACAGCAGACATTTTGACTTGCGACAGCAGGTTCTGGTTATTTGAGTGCTGGTTCACTGCCCTGACTTACTGGGACACTCAATTTAACTGACCACTTAACACAATTATTTTGCTACTGTGAAAGTCTAAGTGTGTGCCATGAAAATGATTAGTTGAACACAGTGATCAGTAGAAATGCACATTTGAGAGATGTTCACTTTATTTGTTGTTTTTGTTGCCTAAAAAAGTAGAAAGTTGTTGAAAAATGTTGGTGCATTGGAAGAACCTTGGGAAACATTTTCTCTCAAAATTAATTTCATTTTTGTTCTTTCAATAGAGCACATCTCAAAGTCAAAGACGGCACACACATTCTACTACATATCATGAGTCGAAAATGTGTGACTGTTTTAAATAACTGTCTCATTCATACTTCCATTATAATACCTTAAAATTTGGATTGTCATTAATTTATTAAATGAAGTCAATAAAGATTCATCTCACTCACTGGGTCATTCAGTGCTTTTTATATTGATAGATAGCTGTATATGCAGTATTTGTGTGTTACAAGGTGGTCTGATATGAAGATGAGCCTTCCTCTGAGCTGCTCTGTAGTAGTGGCTGTCTCTCTCCGTAGCTCAACGCCCTCTTTCTCCTCTGGTTACGCTTCCATTTCTTCCTCGCAACAACTGCCAATACTGCAACAATTGTGGCAATCAGAGCCCCGAGAATTCCGGCTCCCAGAAGCCACTGCCAGATCTGTTCCGCCTGCAGAAGGTATGGTGTCAGGAACTCCTGGACAAACCTCTGGCCTATGGTGTCACGGATAGGAAAAGCCAGCGTTATCATCAAGTGAAAAATTGGAAGAATTCTCATTTACAAGACTTATTTGCTTGTAGGCACCTACCAGGGTCTAATAAGTAGGCATACTCATATCCTAGAGCCTTGTTGGACAGGAAGTACTCTCCGTTTCTATAGAGAGGGAGGAAGGGCACCATGTAGTACCCGTCATTGTGACCAATAGGTGCATTAGCACGTGGGTAGCTGGTCCGAAGAGGCTGGTGGGTCCTGAGCCAGCGCTCAAAGATACTAGAGAAAGAATGAACAAGGAAAAGGTATAATATGAAACACAGATGGATAGGAAAAATTGGGTGGAAGATGCGTATACTTTGTGATTCCCATTGAAATCACTGTCATTTGCCTATATCCTTACCAAGCAGCAACCTTTGGGATTGAAAAAGATGAAAAAGAACGCCTAAAAACCTAAGTGCTAAAAACTATAGTTCCTCAAATGGCCACTCAAGGCTGTGTGTGTGTAACCCCTCCAATCCCCTCGCTCAGTGTGGACACACAGGCCACCATATATCTTCAAGTCAATCACGTTTGATTTGAACAGATAAAAATACTAATACTAATAATCCTTTTATGCTTGATCTTTTGTTCATACGTAGCCTCTTGTCATTAATTGACATACTATTGTCAACATTATGTCACAATAATATGCAGTTTGCCTTTATGTCATACTGCGCATACATGAGTGTGTGTTATTGTACCTGTCAATGAAAGCATGGTGCAGAAGGAATATAGGGTCATTGGCTGAGCCCTGGACTGATGACATGGAGCCATTCATGAAGACATGCAGGGCGTTGTGCATGGTGCTCTGGCCTGGCACCGCCTCACCTGTCGTTGGACTGGCAAAACCTGACAAACACAGGAAGAATCAAATCACGAGGGAAGCACAAGATTAGTGTTAAGTGTTTACTGAAGTGTAGAAAGATGGATCGGAAGACAACATGTGACGGGGGAAAATATTAAACAATGCAGGTGTTTGTGTGAGAAGGGTGTGGTATTTGTGAATGAGCTTGGGAGGAATTAGAGGATACTACAATTGGACAGTTGAGGAATCACCCTATTTCAAGTTTTATGAAGGTTCACCAGACTGGATTACTTCTAGTTTTCCAGGACTTAAAGATTAAAAATGATGATTTTCACAATTGAGAAAAACACTTTTGAATATAAGATTAGTGGAAAGCCCCTGACTGTGAACAAAAGCAAACTGTCTATCTCTGGGACATGCTTGTGGCGCATGCTACCACTAATGTAGAAGTCTTAAGAATCAGTTTATCACCTGTAACTAGAAATAGCTATGTTTGTGTCAGTTTCAATGAGACCTCCATAGGGAGCAGGTCTTTTTAACCTTTAAATGTAGGTTAGACTGCAATCATGGAATGGGAAGAATGAGGGAGGAATATTAACAGCATTCTGCAAAATCGCCTGCAAATCGCACTAAATCCCACACAAACAATCTGTTGTGTGGATGTATTATGTCTGTATTTCTAATCTTTCAAGTCATGTACACACAGAGACATTGCGGTTTAGATTCAGTAAACAATAAAGAACAGTAACCAGTGAAATGTGAATGTGTTTGACCACTCCTACCCTCTATGACGTTTCTAAAGCTCATGTTGGCAAATCGGTCCATGGATCCTGTCTCGTACTCAGAGAGGCCCACAGCGAAGTCCACGTCAGCTGTCGTGGGGAGTCGGGCAACGCGGTTTCTATCATGGTTTCCGGGGTTACGCAACAGCGGTCCCTCCCCAGTAGCGTTACACAATGCCTCTCGGTTGTTGTACTCCTCTGGCTGGGTGCAGATCACCTATACACACATATAAATGTAAGCATGCATTTCTATACATTTCTGTATTTTATGAAGCTTTACTTTTAGTGAAATGACTCCATACAGGAGTATTCACTTCATTAACTGTGAGTCAGGGGTTGAAATAGTCATACAATGTAAACTAACAATAGTCATAATGTTTCCAGTGAACAAGCTGATGTTTCTTACTCGTACAGTATGCATGAATAAATCTCAGTGAAGTTAAATGATATGATGTCAAACCAACAGCAAATGTGACAGCTGGTTAAATTATACATGCAAAGATTTTAGATGGATTCCTCGAAATATTGCCTCAAAACAATATTTCTTTCTTTGATCCATTTGCTACAATGGGGAGACAAAAACTCTTTCACTATGCTTTTTGTAATTTCTGCATCAATTGAGGATGAAATGGAGTGCTTTAAACAAAATCTAAAATTGATTTGGATTTACGGGATAAACCAAATTTAAAGCTACAGAGCTGCACCGTGACATGGAATGGAAACAAAACAAGTCTTTGTTTTGTAAGGAAAGAAATTTTCATTCTCTCAATAATGGATAAGAAGGATTTGCTTATACAGCCACACATAGTCATTATTGTGTGTGTGTGTGTTTTTTACTTGGAGACTCACACCCTCGCTGTCAGAGCGAAAATTCATGGAATAGTTTTCACCTTCCACGAGGAGAAGACAGAAGCGGGGCTGATGAGGTTGGGGTTGAAGGAGTTGCGTCCACCCATCAGAGCATCTGTGCACACCTCACATGACTGGGCATCCCTCCAGTCCCAGTAAGGGATGGTGAAGTTAAAATCTTCTGTCAGTTTCCTTATCTCGTTCTCCCAGTGAAGCAGGTAGACTCTGTGCCAGGGCAGAAAAGCTGCTGATTCATGGGCAAAGTCAATGTCCCTCCAAACATTCCCTGGCCCTCCCAAGAAGGCATCTCGGGACACGTAGTAGTGCATCCAGACAAACAGGTCATAAGTGTTAATGTCAGAGAACATGGGGTTCTCACCATTTTCACCCATCTCTGCTCTTGTTCCTGTGGAGATGACGTAATCACGGCTGATGGTGTTTTTAGCCAGGTTCAAGTAAGAGATGAATTTCTGTTGCTCAGTTGTCGACATGGTCAGGATGTTCCTGCGCACTGATTCTCTGTACTCCGCACAGTTTGAACCCCAGTAACCAAACCTGCACTCCCCACAGTTAAAACCTCCATAGTTTCCAGCACAGCGACACGTCCGGTTGAAGAAGGCTAAAGGCCAGCGCTCCCTGTCATCAATCCCTCTGTGTGGGTACTGTGGTCCATGAGGCTCCTCTGAGACCAGCACCTCTGTACAGAAACCTCGACCTGATAGGGCGCCACAGGCTGAGCCGTCTCCATCCCACACTGGACAGCACTCTTTGGTTCGCAGGGCGTCTGAGTTGGCACATGGTCGTGGGAATTGGCATAAACAAGTCTCAATGAGCAGCAGCAGAGTCACAAATGCACAGAGGTTCCTCATGACGAAAAGTCAAAGCCACTCCAGTCTTAACCACAATGAGAATGTAAACTCCTGTCGCAAAGATGGAAACTCGCAGATTTCACAGATGACAAGGTGGGCCACAGCAGAACGAACATAGATGAGCAGATCTACTGATGGAAAGTTACTTCTAATAATTAAAAGCAGAGAAATACAAGATTCAACTAAATTTTATCAAGAGATGACTTCTCTAATAAACTAATAAACAAATGAAAAACAACACAATATTTAGATACCCGTATTTATCCTGGTTTCTTCTTTTTGCAAACCTGAAGGCAACCTGCACTTTAACCAGCTACCAATCCTCCTTCCACTCGCTCTCTCATGCACCCAGCCAGCTCTTTCCTGTTCTCTCTCTACTCATTGAGCCGTTTTAGGGGCAGTCCTCTGACAAAGTGTGTGATCTCATTGTGATTTCACGCAAACACTGAGGACCCCACACACATATGCTCATTTGCAAGCATGTGCACTCACACACAGCATCACATGCTCAGGATAATATTCTTGATTCCTGCGTCTTTTTGTCTTAAGACCAGCTGACCTGTGCTCCACTATACCTCAGGCAGAAATGGGTATGTGTTTGTGTGTGTGTGTGTGTGTGTGTGTGTGTGTGTGTGTGTGTGTGTGTGTGTGTGTGTGTGCGTGTGAACCCCCATCCCCTCCCCTCAGCAAAGTCTGCTCAGGAATTTATGCATGACCAACTGTGTATATACAACTTGAAGAAAAAAGTAAGAGGAGGAGAAGGGGCGGACATGAGAAAGTGAAAAACTGATTTCACAATATATTAAATGGTTGGTTTGGTTCATTTGAAGCAAACTCATACGTTACTATGTCAGTGTTTTATCCACAGATGGTTGCCATGTTATTATCACACGTATATTAATTGCGGTCAGACAGCCCTTTTGAGATGACAATCTGAAGCAACTACTGTTTGGTATTTTAACATGTTAATTCAAATCCAAACCAAGATATTAGAATAAAGTCAAACAATTACAAAAACAAACTAACAACAGTCTGGACAACACGTTACATGAAATACTCCCTGGTATTTTAAAATGCCAGGGATCTAGGAAGATTTTTCAATTATACTTGAATCAACTATACCAAAATATTGGAATCCCACTTAAAATACACAGATTCTGTATTATTTTTTCTCCACTGTGACAATGTAAAGTATGGGCAAAGTATGTAAAAACCTGTTACAGTAAGTATGGTACTACTTTTAAAGTAAACGAAAAGTTTACTTTGGCTTATAATGAAGACTTCTTGGGCTTAAAAGGCAGCAGACAACCTTGAGTATAGCAACACATGAGTGAAAGATTAATTGAGTTTAACGTACTTCTACAGAGCAGCAATGCTTAACACAATATTAATATTTCATAATAGCTGTCAGAATAAAAGTTACATTACAGTATCAGGGCTGTCTATGAATAACAAGGCTCTTCAATGCAAATTGGTTACTTCAGCCAGAACGTCTTAAGGAACATAATTATTGTTTAAAACGCTATTAAGATCTGGTTGGAGGATTTAAGGAATTGAGACCACTCTGCAGTATAAACATCCAAAACATTTTTTAGTCCATTTTTTAAATTAATTTTTTATTTTTTGGAAGTTTCACCACTTTAAATAAAAGATAGTAAATTGCTGTAGGCAGCATATATTTGCAGTAATATATGACCTTGCATGTTGTGCAAGCTGATGAATTGTTTTTACGCCATGTAAACAAAGCAGGGAGTGACAGTTTCTTGTTATTGGAAATAGATTATTGAAAATAAAAACAGCAATTAATGTATGAATAAAATTACAATAAAAAATGGAACCTTTTACTGTGGAACAAAAACATACACAAAATCAGTGTGCTGTTTTTGTGTGTTCTTCAAAGTACTTAGACAACTATTAATCCGGGTTTACTGAGAAAAAATATTAATTAATAGTAATAATCAGAAGAGGTGTCTAGGGTTCAAAATCACAGCATCCCATATCATTAAAGGGAAATACTCCAATATGATCCATTGGCCTAAACCATCATGTGAATGCATACCTAAACTTTGAGGACATCCAGATGGACGTGTTACGAGCTGCACAGATAAGCAACATGTGTCCACAGTATGACATCAGCTTCAACACCACAAACTTGTCAACACTTTCAGGAGCAACCTGATTGAATGGCTTGGTTCTTTCGGGAAAGAAGATGTTATCGGTTTGGTAGTATTGGCATTGGCAGATAACAAAAGTTGCGTTAGTAACGGTCTGGGACAGGATTATTGGTTTTAAGCCATTTTTTTTATTTTTTACTTTTTTTTTATTAATGAACACTGAATTATTCTGTAGTATAAATAGTATAAAACTGAAGCAAGATTATATTAAAAAAATGTTACAAAAAATCAGGCACGACAATAAGTCTTTGAGAGTATCCTCGTCATGCGCAGCTAAAGGTACATATGACCGTCATCTGCTCAATGAAAAGTGGAAACGTACAATGAGGAGGAGCGAGATTTGACTCAATATGCTTTTCCTCCTCAGGTTCCTGGTACAGTCCGGCTCGGGGCAGGGAGTCATCTGCGCAGGCTTGAGAATCACAAGCCGGTCACATGCTGCCGTAACCAGGCACGGGATGCGGCTTATCTCTGTGCAGGGACGCAGCGGAGCGCACAGGAATGACCATCACAGGATAAACCTGTCCGCAGGGCTCCTCTGAGACAGACAGGCTGTATGAGAGTGCGTCTTTTCTTTGAACTCACTAAGAATTTCTATGAGACTCTTCAGTTACAGCATTCCACCCGAGTAACTCTTGAATCTTTCAGAAACCACGTGGCATCAAGAGGAGATTTCAGACTTTTTAATATATCACTGCTGTCCTCCTCACCCTTCAACTAGACACAAGAGGGCAGTGTGAGCCATTGTTTCCTGAAACAGAAAAAAAAGAAAAAAGCAGCGAAATTGACTGCGTTTCTTCCTTGACACCATCTATCAGGATGCCTTCAATGTTCTTTGCTTAATCAGAAGCCATGACACATCAGTGTATAATGCAAGGCTGTGTAAATATTGCGTCAGATTCCAAGCTTTCTGTTTCTGTACCTCCACTAATTCCCACAATGTGGATCCTTAAATTATTTATAGGTTAGGAACAACAATGAAAACAGTTCACCAAGACTGGGATAGATACTTTCTCTTTTAAGTGTGATTCATCTTTAACTCGGGACCACGCCGTTTACACTCATGCATATCCAAACACTTCCACCTCCATGCAGTGCCCTCTGCATATTCAGAAATATTCAGAACTCTCACACATGTGTATAGAAAGTAACATTGTAAATATTGGGTTATTTTCCACAACAACTACTGAGCCTTGCTGACATTGTTGATAGATGACATATTCCTGCTGTAAGTTTGATTTAATTTTTTACTTGGATTTTGAAGAAAAAAAAATAAATATATATATATATATTATTTTTTTTCTTTCATGTCTGCAGGGTAAAACTAAAATACTGCTGCAGCCTCCAGAGTTTGTGCTCTGTCCCTGTTATCAGAGCTTCTTGGTAGTCAGAGAGACTGTGACAGCTTGTCAACCTGTGCAGACAGTTTACATCAACTCTGAGGCTGCTTTTACGTTGTATGCACTCAGACTCTGGAGCAGCCTGTCTCTGGATATGAGAAGAACTTCTCTTAAACTCTTTAAAATGTAAATGTTTATGTAAAATGGGAAAAAATAGACATGACGTTGCCACATATTTCAAACACCTGTTGTGATGGGCTTCTATTCAGAGGTAGATTCTTGATTACATTGTTCATTTTATAACAGGTGCAACTTTTTCACCATTTCATCAGAGCTGAGTTTCATAACGTCGATGTAGGTGGACAGATCTGCCTTTTGTGTCAAAATGTCACATGGATGTTATTTCTCTGGTAGCTGGTGACATAATTCTAAACTGTGAAAGATTTTCAAAACAGGTGATTGTGCTTCATATCAAGATATATTAGGACATCAGGAAATACAAATCCATATCTACCACAGATCATAAAGTTGTTTAGTGTCCTTAAAGAAAAAATAAAACTCAAATCTTTTCATTTGAATTTCATTACATGAATGTTTCATAACTGACGTCCTGATTTCTCATGGCATTGTGCGGTTGTAGTTTTTTCCTCTGTCTATTTGTCCTACTTAGAGTGACGAATATCAGAGACAAGTGAAGACCCTGTAAATCAGCTATGTGTCTATGGCAACCATCGGTATGCACTGTTATTTTGAAATGCCATTGAATAATTGATTTGCCGACTGTGACACTGAGTCTGTTGTGCTTGTGATTTGCGGAGGACTGTGGTAAAAAGGGAATTTTACCCTATAGATGTTATAAGCGTGGGTGCACACTTGTACATGTGATTACACATACAGAGTGCGGGTATGCCTCTTTCTTGTTGTGTCACTGTAATCTTATTTTCTTCTAATCAGGGGACCTGCTGCTATGTGATGCACTCGCAAAACTCTGCTTAACAGCGACGAGTCAGATTATGCACATACACTGGATGATATTCATTGCATCATGCAATCCAATTCTCATTGTCATTCGACACACTCCACTCTCTCACATGTCACTGATTTGTCTCAGTTTCATCAATTTAAATTCACTTATTGATCCCAATTTGCATCAATTAAGTATCAAGTATCTCTCTGAGGGATTAATGAGTGTAAACAGTGTGTGTGTGTGCGCGTGTGTGAGGGAGAGAGAAATTGACTTGCATCAAATAAGACAAATTGAGCTTATCCTTTGGCTGCTTGTTTCTCTGTTCTCTATTACTACAACAGGTGAATGGTTGGCATGGATACCTGACCTCAGATCACTCTAGCATTTCAACCATCCTGAACAGCTCTATTTAAGATATCAAGGACATGATGTGATGTGACAACAGACAGAAACGACTTGTGTGCTTTAGTTTGTGCGTGTTGTGGACATTCTTAAAAATGTGTGTGCACTTCTCAGATAGACTCTGGAAGGTAGCTACACAGCAACATTTATCTACTCTCAGGTAAGGGTCTGTAAGGTTTGATCTATCTTCTTAGATCATAACAAGTGTTAAAGCTGCTACAGATGAACAGATGAATTGGAGAAGTTGGAACCTCCAAAGTCAGCATTGTTTACCAAACTGTACAACCCAAGACACGCCTCTTTAATCTGCAGCACACATCTAGTAAATCATTGTAACCATATGCGCTACACAATCCATCACAGACTGTTGGTTTTTAATGGTGCATTCTAGTGGTCATCAACCATTTTATGCGGTCATAAGTCAGAGAGAAACAGACATAATCAAGATAAATGAAAGAAAAAAAAGTAAATATAAATATTAGAAATCAGTCTAATTCCAGAAATCTTTCTTATACCATATTATTATTACTGTATTAATCAAAACATTTTGTTATATTGAAAACAAATGTGATTAGACTCCTGGTCAAAAACATCTGTGTCAACCAAAGAGGAATGAAGCAAATTAATCTGAAGTGGATTTTTTTAAAAAAAAAAACAACACAAAAATGAGTCCATTCTTCATTAAGGAGATACGTTTGTTTTGTTGTTAGTAATATAATTAAACTTTCAAAGCATGCATGAAACCTGTCTGAAGATATGTCATTTTCCCCAGTGTTTCCTTTCAGCAGCTCTTTGCTTCAGTCGGATTTGTTATTCTGCCTTCAGTTCTCCAATGGTGGTCATCTCATCTCATCTTCCGTACCGCTTAATCCTTCACTCAGGTCGCGGGGTTGCTGGAGCCTATCCCAGCTGGCATCGGGTGAGAGGCGGGGTACACCCTGGACAGGTCGCCAGCCTATCGCAGGGCTAACACTGAGACATACAACCATTCGCACTCACACACACACACCTAGAGTCAATTTAGAGTCACCAATTAGCCTAACGAGCATGTGTTTGCAGGTGGGAGGAAGCCGGTTGAATCTGGTTGAATCTAACCAAGGAGAGTTCTGCCAACGTCAATCAAATCTTTTCATGTTCTTTGGTTTGATCTTCCAGGTTTGTGCTGATTTACCAGCAGTGGCTTTCTTTTTCAACAACATCGATAGAGGTTGACTTCAACTTCAACTCTGCACAGAAAGGCTCCAGCCAGTTCAATATGAGCCCCTGCTGTTCTAAACAGTGCTAAACACTACACCACTGTGATGCTATCCTAAATGTGTCCAACTTGAAAATAAAAGACAAACAAAAGCATACATAGCAAACATATTTAAGCAAACATATTTAACCAAGGATAAATTCACCATCTGATCAAACACAAACACAGCCTCTGGGTGGAGCTCTTGAAAACTTAAAAACAGGAGTATGTAGGGTGGGTTAGACATGTATGTTCCCAGCATAGAGCATTTCTAGACTTATCAAACTGAATGAGAGATTAGTTCTGTTTTCGTGTGCAATCTTTGTTTTTATTTATTTATTTTATTTCATTTATTTTTTTTGCCATGCAGGTGCTAGTCTCAAAACAAGCTTAGAAAAGGGCAGAAAATGCGAGAGATAGAGGTCAGGGTTAGGAAGGATATCATTGCATCATCTAAAGCCTGTAGTCCAGCCTGGGAAAGCGTATTTGACTGTGCAATAAATACAGTGTGTGTGTGTGTGTGTGTGTGTGTGTGTGTGTGTGTGTGTGTGTGTGTGTGTGTGTGTGTGTGTGTGTGTGTGTGTGTGTGTGAACGCGTGCGTCTGTCTATGCTCTTTTAATGGTCTACTAATCCCAAATGCATTTGGCTGGTAAATTAATCCAGTCCTATCGTAGCCAAGCTCTAACTCCCCTTCTGTCCCATGTCCTCCCTGCCTCTCTCTCGATCTCGCATCCTTCCCAGCCTTCTCTCCATCAGTGTTTATCTCCAGATGGCATCGTGGAGGTAGGTGTGATATTGGAGAGAAAGAGAGAGGGTGGATGACCTGTGACGCGAACCAGCCTCCTCATTGGAGCGCGCTGGGCGGCGGAGAGAGAGGAGGGGGGGTTCATTTGTTGCCATAGTGAAAAAGTAGATTAACCACCGCGAGGATGATGCCCTGACGGACGGGGATGCTGCGAACCTCCAGGAACATTCACCTGTCCTGCAAGCAAAGGTACCGTATGTGACCCCGACTTTATCTTTCCATTTGATGAGGGGAATTGATGCAGTAGCAAGACCGCATAACGTTTCTAATGCATTTATTTTCCTCAGTCCACTGGGTTCCTGTGCCGGAATGCTCCACACTATAACAAGGCGATGCTTCCTCAGTTACCCATCAGAAACGATGTTTATATGCAGGAGTAAGCCGCTGAAAGAAAATAATAATAATGCAACTGTGATGTACCTTCAGCTGCAAGATGTACTTTACATGGTTGAAATGATTGTTTTACATATGTATTTAGTCATAGATGTAGTTATTTATTTATTTTGTATTTTTTATTGTATAAAAAACAAAGACAAAATACAAACTTGACTTAAAATGTCTGGTCTAATAACCCACAAGTTTATTTTCGTGAAATACCTAAAATAGCCCATCGATGCTAGTAGTGTCTGTGCATATACTGTATGTCTGGAGACGGTTGCAGGGGAGCAGGTTTCCATTAGATTTGTATAGATTTTTTTTTTATCTTTAATGATTGGATCTCCGTCTGTCTTTGGGGTGGACGCCAGGCGAAGCTGTATAGGTTAATGGATCTTTACTCCCTTGACCGCTATGAAACTTCAAATGCTATCGATCTCTCCTCCGTGGCATCGTTATCCCAGCCCACAGCTTCACCTCTGATGTCTGTTTGATCAGAGAGGAGAAGGAGACCCTGGATATTAGGCTGAACTATTATAGTGTTGTAAAGTGTAGCATATATGCAATGCAGGATTTGCGTTGATTTTTGATGCACCGGTATTTGGTATTGTGAGATCAAAGCAAGGCAGAAGATCGCGATGAACAGACAGGAGAGGACGGGAAAGTTTGTCGCTGGGAACACTAATCACAAAGATCCATCTGCTGGTGAGACTTATTAACTTATTAACGCCTGCTTACATTAAAAAAAAAAAAAAAAAAAAAAAAAGCTTTGATGATACACACAGATATGTGCAAATTATGGCCATGCATTGTAGGCTATTTAAATTTTGGATGTGGGAAAACATCAAAGAGTGCGCCCGGAAAACGATTCTGTACTCTGATTGGCTGAACCACTGGAATTTTGTTCACAGGTGTCATATTAAAGTAGCTACCCTTTTCCCAACTTATGTCACGTGTGTTACGGTTATTTAAGTACTACTAGTAAAAACTATTACCAGTAGCATACAACTGCAAGCTGCATCAACCTAAGGGAAGGTAGAACACCCAAACAAACTCTAGCGCACTGACCCTCTATAGCAACGCTGCAAGTCACATTTTTTTTCTTATTGTAAACTAAAGTATTTATAAGTAGTTATTGGTTTACAGTTTTGGCCTAAAGCATTATGCGCATTCATTTACACGAAACAGAAAATTAGGGAAAATAGGCGAGACAATTAGCCTACAATCAATAATGATTTTGGTGCAGGTTCAGGCTACAAGTCTATGCTTGAAGAATTGTACCGCCAGGTTTTACTTTTTTTTTTTTTAACGTCATCTGGTAGATAGCCTACGAGGGGGAGACTGGGATAAGGCGAATAACCTATGTTCTAAAACAAGCCGTGAGCTGACGATTTATTTATTTAATTGCGATTTAGGCTAAACCCATGAATCGTAAATGGCAACTATGTGCGTTTGAGTAAAACTGGAGACGACTGGTGGATAATTTTCTTTTGTGAGAATGGATAGCAGTGGGAGAAATAAGGAATGGGAAGGAGGTGTGCGGCGGAAAATGAGAGGGGGGAAGAGTGGGCTGAGGAGGAGGAGGAGGAGGAGGAGCAGTGGAGAGGGAAAAGGGGTGGGATGAAGGAGAGAGGTGTTTGGAGAGGAGCTCAGGTGTGCGTGACTGGAAAACTGGAGGAAGCTGCACAGCGATCAGAGGCAGCTCCGGGGTGTGTGACATTGGGCAACACATGATCGGCACCGTGTTTTTTCCTCCGTGGCAAAAACTTGTACGTTGATCGTCAAGCAGCACCGTGCCGTCACAGGGAGAAGGTAACGTTTTACAGAAATGTACCATTAATGAAAGACCAGCATAATTCAGTCACTAGAAATTTGCCCTGTCTTCCCTACCTACTCTGTATTCTGCTCATAGTGCGAGATTTTGTCGCACTTTGTTATTACTGCTCTTTGAATAGTCCTAAACTTGCAGATGCATGTGGGCTAGTTGTCCTTGAATCGTATTCTAGCGTTACACACGGTGTCACCCCGCTAAAGAAAGCAGCTGGTTGCACTATTGTACAGGAAAAACAGCCACACTAGTAAGATCGAGGGGGATCAGAGACCCGGTTTTCGTCGATGAATGCTGTTGCTGTGTTCATATTAGCCCGTGTCTCTGTCATGTTTTGCACCTCTCGCTACTATTAAACCATGTACGGTTGGGTCGGTGCAGATGATGTGACTCTGATGTGCTTTTATTTTCTTCGGTTCGCGAATGCAGCCCTGCGCCGGTCATTGTGGCTATCTCTGGGTTTTATTTCTCCTTGGATAGAAGCAGTTCGAACAGACCTTGCATGGCAGTAAAAAATTAATGTCACATCCACCACTGAATTACTATAATTGTCAAGATGAACAGAGTACATTGTAAAAATGAATTAAGTCGCTGAAAGAAGACTAGTGGAGGTTGAAAGTCCCTGTTTTATTTATGGTCACAGCTTGTTTGTGTGAGTTATGCTGTCACACCTTGTCTGATGCTGCTGCGGCAGGTAAGGACCATTGTGTTACTGACACTGCACAATATTCCCACAGGGAATAGCCTATTGGCATCAGTAATCAGCTGTACATAAAGTAGCATTATTGGTCGCTTTCTGAGTTCATTTTTTTATGACTGTTGTTTTTTTTTTTTTTTTTTTTTAATGGCCTTGTTTAACTAGGCTGACTGAGGAAAGCACAGCACGTCTGGTTGAGTGTTGGTGTCTCCCAGTGATAATGGTGTTAACAGCACCTACTGGCACTGAAATAAGTCAAAGAAACAAGGCAGCATTTAAAAAATTAAAAAGCATTTTTTTTTAGGTAGGTACACAGATACACAAGTCTACTCAGCAAAAACAATGAACAAGTGAATGTTTATATACACACGGTGAAGCGGAGTATGACCCATTTACGTTGCCAGCAAGTAAACAGAGAAACTCAATGCTAAGGTGCCAGCTGCTGGTGCCTTTTTGCTCAACAATGAGAAGGTGGTATGGTACTCACAGAAAGACACAGAGATTCTCCATTGTATAGAGATGTGTATCCTATACATGTTAAAACTCCTATTCTTCTGCTCCCCAGAGTGTAATTCACACCAAAGAACAGTACTTTTCACTCAATGTTTTGTGGGTGAATCCACATCCATTCATGAATGACATGCAAGCTGCTTCCATTCTTTCTCTGTGTAGGGTCATGTGCTGTGAATGACTGCAATCAGGTTAATGATTTATATTTCTGTTAGGATGTTTTGATGATTTGATCCGTCGAAATACACATCCAGTGCAGTCACAGTCAGACGATGAGTCTGTTTGATGACTCCAGACGCTGCTCCCTGCCCCATCATTTATTAGAAATGCAGTGTTTATGCACCATACAGAACAAGATTGAGGGAATAAATGTGTTTGTGCACAAATGATCCCTCTAAATATAGTCGTTAATGTGCCTGTTTAATGCGCAATACAGTAAATGCTTTCTCAAGACAAAGAACAGCGTGTCAGCGCTAATGAAATGCACTGAATTAAAGGAAGGCGGTGAGGCAGAAGGGGTGTTTGTTTCTGTGTATTTTGTGAGCATAAAAGTTGGTTTGGAAAGTATTTCAGTGCTCCCGCGTGTATTTTGGATTGATTCAAACGCCTAATGGCGTGTGTGAGATACTTGTTAAGGGAATGAGGATTTGATTTTCGTCTCCTTTCAGCCGTTGTCAGGCCTGCACAACAAGAGAGCGACGCAGAGGGGGAGCGTGACAGAGACACACAGCATGTGTGTGTGATGGAGTGTGCATTTCAAATGAAACACTGGGTTTTCATAAGGAGAGGGAAATGTGTTTATGATTGCAGTTAGCTGTGGAGTTACAAGTGAGGAGAGCTAATCTGATGTTTGGATCTTATGTGCCAGTAGATGGAGAGGATAGGAGGCAAAGACACAAATGTGTCACCGATGGAGTCAGTCAGTGTGTGTTGGAGCCGAGTTGTTTGATTTGTTCATTATTGGAGCAGCGGTTTGCCCTTCTGCCATCCTGACGCTGTCATGTTAATTACCTTCCATGAGGCTCTCTGTCCCTTGATGCCTCTTCTTTATTGCTCCTACCTTCTTCTTCTGTTTCATATCTCCCTTTCTGTCCAAGTCTGTCTTTCTCTACCACTCTCTTTCCCCACATTTCTCCTTGTCTCTCTATCATCCCTTGATTAATTCATTTTTTTCCATTTCTGTCATTCTCCATTTCTGTATTTTACTACACTCCACCAATATTTTTCCGTGTCCCACTTCTACCACCCAGTTAACCTCCAGCATCCCTGTGATAACCTTGATCCTGTTTTGCATAAGCAGTGGATGCCTTGCTCATCTCAACTGTCCTAGGTCCCTCGCCATTTATGGTCAATTAAACTGCTCCATTGCAGTGAGGTAAAGTATTTATGTAGCTCCGAGGTTAAGCCAATTTTAAGATTTGCCTGTTAATGCAGAGAGATGGCTACTTCAAAGTTTACTCTTGGGAGGAAGCTGATGGTGCCCCCTTGCATAGCTGACAGTTAAACACAGAAATCTCACTGTAGCTCTTGTAGCTACACGTGTCCCGTATGTCTGTTTGAATCATCCTCTTAGCGGCTGACTTGGCAACATTTTGAGACAGTGATTCTTCACTTAAGCCTCTGTTTGCACTTTATTAAAAGGATGCACTCTATAATTCATAAGTAGGATCATGTATAGCAAACTTTGTTCAGCAATGAAAAACTATTTAAATTGTAATGATCATAATGTGAGAAGGCTTAGAGCAAACACCCAAAATCTACTATTACAGCAACACGATTAAAGCAGCAGGAGAAAAAGGCACAACATGCTGATAACTGTGATTTGGATATGGCTGAGGAGCAGACAGTTTAGGATTGACTTTATTCTATGCTTGTTCTGTACTAATGATGGCATTTCAAGAGTATGGTTCATCCACAAGGACCAAAACAAAAAAATAACGAAGAGACCACCGGTGTTTTTATGCAACCTTGTTGTTGTCATGGATTGCTGTGTAAAAGTTGTCAGACAACCAATGATTCCTCCCAGTGGTTGAGGGGTGTGATGATGTTGCGGTGGTGTTATTGATATTATGTTGACATACCGGTGACTATGGTGATTTACAGCCACTCCCCAGGAAGAATTGGTCTAGGCTGGAAAGGTGGGCCACTGTTTGCAAAGCCTCCGTGCACATAGAAAAGGGACACTGGTCTACAGCCATTAAGCATCATAAAGAACAAAGTGACTGCTCATTAGGTTGGTAACAATAATGGCTGGTGCAGTTGTTTTCATGTTGATTAAATTTGCAGTTTGCATCTACATTTTACGTAAACATCAAGTATGCTTAGACTTAGTGCACAATGTGATTACACAAATATGATGTCAAGTGAGAGTGACAGATATGAAAAGAGTCTTTTATCTACACCTTTTCCCCATTTCTCAAGTATTGCTGAAAAATCATTAGTGGGATAAATCAAATTAAGCCATTAATTTGTATCATGTGTTCATGCAGGGTCATTATGCCCTTAAGCTACTTTTATTTAACCAAATAAAGCTGTGTTGATAGACTAACATGTGTTCATCTGAGGTTTTAGGAATCCATATTAGAATCCCTTGCTATTGTTCATACTGTTAAGTAAAATGTTCTTGTCAAATCCGACCCCAGGTAAAGTTTTTCACACTCTAACAAAGTCTTTTCTGCTCACAGGTTTATGTGAACATGTCTGTCTGTCGCCTGTTATGCAGACCAACTCTACCTTATAATTGGGGGCGCTTGGAGTTTATTCCAGAAAATGAGACTTAGCCCAGATTTTCTTTTGAATTTCCCAGGTTGCACTGCTGCACCTGTCTCAGCTGTTGCAGTGATGGTCCCACCTTGAAATTCCAAAGGAACGAAAGACAAATCTGAGGAAAGGAATATATTGAAATCATCACAGTCCTGCCATGGCCTGGAGACGTTTTTCTAGGATAAGTAGTTTCCTGTGACGGCTCTGCACAACAAATTTGACACCTTCCTCTCCTTTTGCTACCATAACGGACCCAGATGATGCTTTGCCTGCTGCTAGTTCTTTCCATCTTGGTGGGTTCTCATCAAGCCGGCTCTGCCCAGTCCAGTGAACGACGAGTTGTAGCACATATGGCAGGTGACATTATCATCGGAGCGTTATTCTCTGTCCATCATCAGCCTCCTGCTGACAAGGTAATTCTGGAGCATAGAATTGGAGCAATTGGTCTTTTGGTTATAAGTGAAATCTTGCTTAGTTTTGAAAGAAACACTGAAAATAAAGGCATAAAAAAAAGTTTTGACCAAATTTGCCATATATTGTGCTAACAGTCATAATGTGCTGTGTTCCCATAGAGCACATTCAATTTGTAGTATGAGTACCTCTGTATGACAAGCCCTATTAACTGCCCCAGGAACCAGTGGTCACCCACTGACATTCAAGCTTTTTTCGTCTCGTCACTGCTAATTGCAAACAGGAAAAAATAACCCTTTGAACTTGGCAGCCATGTGATTCTAAAACCAATGTTAGTCCAACAGTGAAGCAACTATATGTTAGAAGTACTGTTTTATACATGTAATCACCATGTCTGGTAAGGAATACCATTATCAACGACATGACAACATTTTGACTTCTACTCTGTCTGCTCAGGTACATGAGCGCAAGTGTGGTGCAGTGCGAGAGCAGTATGGCATCCAGAGAGTGGAGGCCATGATGCATACACTGGACCGCATCAATGCGGACCCGCAAATCCTCCCCAACATCAGCCTAGGCTGTGAGATCCGGGACTCCTGTTGGCATTCAGCTGTAGCTTTGGAGCAGAGCATTGAGTTCATACGGGATTCGCTGGTCTCCTCTGATGAGGCTGAGGAGTGGGGTGGAGGAAGTTCATGGGGAGGGGGGGGAGGTGGTGGAGCGACGATGAAGTGTGCTGACCCCTCTGCCACCCCAATGCGGGGAAAGAAGCCCATTGTGGGTTTAATTGGACCAGGGTCAAGCTCAGTGGCTATCCAAGTCCAGAACCTGCTACAGCTATTTAACATACCACAAATTGCCTACTCTGCCACCAGTATGGACCTCAGCGACAAGGTGAACCCATGTACACAAATGCTTCTGTAACCATATAAAACAGGCACATACACCGATCAGGCACAGCATTAAAATCACTGACAGGAGAAGTAAATAACAGTGACCATCTTGTGACAATTCAGTGTTCTGCTGGGAAAATTATGGACCTGGTAACATTCGTGTGGATGTTACTTAGACATGTACCACCCACGTAGACCAGACCAGACCAGACCCCATAGCAATGACACTCCTTGATAGCACAGGATCAACACACAAAAACGCTCTAGGAACAATTAAAAAAAAAAAATGAAAAGCAGCACCTGGCCTGGCCTGACCTGGCCCCCAAATTCACTATATCCCAAACTGATCCAGTATCTGTGGGATGATCCATAGAGGCCCCTGCCCTGAACCCATAGGACCCAAAAGCCCCCACAAACAACATTCTGTTGCCAGACACCACATTACTATGGTACATAATCCCTTATCTACTCATTCCATTACTTCTGAATAACTCTGCTTGGCCCTAATTGTTCTTTCCACCGTTTCAGAGCCTTTACAAATACTTTATGCGGGTGGTGCCTTCAGATGCCCAGCAGGCAAGAGCTATGGTGGACATTGTCAAGAGATACAACTGGAGCTACGTATCTGCTATACACACCGAAGGTACAACCACCCACACTCTTCTAAATTCCTTTTCCACGCTCTGACATGGACATGCAGTCTTGTTCTCTCCTCATCTTAAACAGTGTACCTGATTCCTCATTACATTTATTTACTGGAATAACTTTTAAATGAAACAATGCCCTAGCTGAAAATAATTTCCTGCTCTCAAGTGTCTTTTGTGATGCTTAAAGAAAGGGAACTTGCAAAATGAGAGTCGAGGTGAAAAGTGACATGCTGCCTTTGAAACAAGACAGGAGTATTTATCAATGCAAGGAAGAGGAGGAGGAGGAGGAGGAGGAGGAGGAGGGGGAGGAGAGAGGAATGTCACTGACGAGACTGGTTGCACTATGGCAACACTGGAGCAGAGAGGCAGGTAGAAGTGGTTTTATGAAGTGATGCAACTTGTTGAAGGGAAATGTGGTAGAAATGGATTTAGTGTTCTCTCGAAACTAGCTGTATGCTAAGAAGTGGATGAATTGGTAGGAGCAGATCAGCAGGTTATAGAAGTGGGAGCAATAGGTCGGAAAAAACAGCAAAATAAAAGACAGAGAGTCAGACACCACTGAATTCAAACTAGAATAAACTGAAGAAAAGTGAAATGAAGACTGAATGGGGGAAATATATTAGAACATCTTATTATTATAATTAATTATAATTTGTAAAGGATAGGTAAACATACTTCATTTATTCACTCACCCAGTCACTCACTCACCCAGAGAGTATAGCCTCTTAGTTCCCTGGGAGATGTCGCTAATTGTGTGTCAGCTACGACAATACAGTAACTGTGTGTATGAGTCCACCATGAGAGGGGTTGTTAAACTGGAAGTGTGTGATACAGAGCAATAAGTGCACACATGCACACACACTGAAGACTGTAGAACTGGACGATCCTGGCCCCTGGCTTTGCCCGAGGGCATTACAATAGTATTTGATGAGCTGTAAAGAGAATGTGTGTTAGTACCCTGCATGTATGTATGTTACATCTACATATTTATGTGTGTGTGAGGAATGGATTGGCTCAGTATACACATGCATTTGTTTCAGTACTGAAAGTTGGATTTCACTGCAGACAGTTTTATAAAAGACTTCTGGTTTAATTCAGGAACGCTAATATAACCTGATGTGGTCATATTAATCTACAAGGATAATCAACACTGGCTTAAAGTAGGATGGTTCAGAGTCTTATTTCCCCTGTGATTTTGCTAATAAGAGTGCCAGAAGTCAACAATCAGTTACTTGCACTAGTGTACCCATATAATTTGTCACATTCACACCCTATAATTTCCTGTTACAAATGTGAGCAAATTACTTGCACTGTAAATGTCTTGTTAAAATTGAATGAAAGAGATAATATTATAATAATGAATATAACGCACTAAACTTGGCAAAATAAGCAATTTGCTTTTTTCCTTCTCTTGACTGATGTGTCCATATGAGTGTATGCAAGTGCCTGTGAGCTTGCCTATTAATCTTAACGACAAGACAGGGAGCATGTGTGTACATAAAGGAATTTGTGTTTGTCACTGTGTGTGCAAAGGCATTTGTCAGGAAACTATTGGTCTTCGTACATATACACGACAGGAAGCAATGACCTTGGACCGGTCTTCAAGGTTGACTGCTGCCTTCTCGAGCAAATCTCTCTCAGCCAGAGTGGGAGGATAGGATGGAAAAGAATTAGGAAAGGTTATGACAGAGAGGGTGAGAGAAAAGAAAGAAAGACAAGTGTATAGAGGAAAATGAAGGGAAAATGGAGAAAGGATGGGTTTACTGAGGAACAAAAGGATCTGGAAAAATTGGCAATAAGGAACAAGGGAAGAGGAGCTAATGGATAATAATGCCAGGAAACCACAGAAGACAGAGTATTATGTGTTTGTGTTTGCATGCGTGTGTGCTTGGGATAGATAAGAGAGTGCACAGGAGCTGCAGATTCAGAGAAAGATTGGGGAGGGGGATGGGGGGTTGGTGGTGGTGGTGGTGGTGGTGGTGGTGGTGGTGGTGGTGGGGAGGGGTGGGAGGGGGGGGTAGAGTCTCATTAATTCTCTGCATTAAAATTTTGCATCTGGAGGCAAAATACATGGGAAACCGATATGCTAGAAACTGAATAAAACATGTAACAGCAGCACAGTAATTACTCTGAAGTAATGAAATACTATTTTGTATGGAGGGTATTACTCTCTCACTGTGATAATATATCATTTATGCATGAATTTATGCACGGTTTATAAGGTTTCTTTTGCGCTGGACGTGTAACCCAAATAGGTCTCCTTGGGTTTTTATCAATCAATTATCAATTATCAATCAAACCTATTTCACACATAGGTTTTGATGTCAGTCGTGTTTCACTGGAGAGAATCATTATTATCATTCTCCACAAGACTGGGTTCAGTATTTCTACGTCGTCGTCTTCTTTCTCTTCCGCCTCTTTCACTCATTTCTGTCTGTGTCTCTCTGTTCAGCTCAGTTCAAATCAGCTCAATGGGTTTTATTGACATGAAATTTGACATGTGTCACCCAGGGATATTATAACAGAAATTGATCAATCTCCCAATAACTGAAGAAGTCAAGCTTATCTCCACCTCTTCCATTGTGTTACACTTCCTTATTTGTCTGTCCCACTTTTTCTATTTTATTTCGCCCATTTGTATTTATTGTTTCTTTCGATTGTGACACTGCTTATGCTCTTTCTCCTTACTCCTTCTTTGATCTGTCTTCCTTTCCCTGCCTCCTCTACCTCTGTAGTATGACTTGGTCTGTGTCTATTTGACTTTCATTACAGTTGCTGGTTGGAGGAAGGGGAAGATGGGCTGGATTGGGGAGGGCAGTGTAGAGGAAGTATAATGCATGGGGAAGATGAGTCTGTAGTAGTATTGCCTAAAGGTGAAGATTTAAAGTGGGTCATGGGCCAATTTCTCCTGGGTCCCTATGTAACGAGAATGCTGCCAGTATGAGTTAAAGGACTATGTCTGCACAATCTGGCTCAGCCTTAAGAATCAGAACTCATGAGCTGGGAACTCTTTTAATGGATTCTGTTCAGGTAGATAATTGGGCAGAAATGCTGTCGCTCATGAAACCTCTGAGTCAGTATTAATTCCTATTGGCACCACTGACTGTACTCTGTAAAATAGTTACAGTAAAATTTACAGTAACTTACTGGTAACAATTATCCAGCCCATTACTATAAATATGTTTTACAGTAGATATACTGTAAAACATATTTACAATATTGGTGTAGTTACTGTAAAATAAAAAACAATAACATACTGTGAAGTTGTTTCTACAGTATAGGTTTATTAACTGTACAAATAAAAACAGTTTAGCACTGATGTTTTATAATGTTATTGTATATGGCAATACAATACTACTTACAGTAGATAATAGTTGATCACTGTAAATTCACATTCTCACTGTACAATTTAAATACTGTTTCTCTTTTAATGCATCAATAAGAGAATGACCAATATTCTGAAATATTTAAACAAACAAGAAAATTGTTGACACAATTAATTATTTAATACATTTTGGGGAACAGGAACACGAACAAAGTCAGTTTGTCAGTCAAGGTCATTGAAGTCCCCGATGAAGGAGACTATACAGGGTTCATGTCTGAAGTCTTCTGCTTCACCACCATCCTCTGACTCATCTGCTACTTGGCATTGTACTTACTGGAGTCACGATTAATCCAGACGAAAAAACCTATGAAATAAGGGAGATAAGGGTTGAACAGTGCTGGTTCATCACAGCCTGACAGACAGTGTAAAACTTTTTTTTCTTGATACTAGTGATGGTGCTAATGGTTGGCTACTTGCCAGTTCTGTGAAGTCCCGGACCCAGAATTCCAGAATGTAAAGTCCTGCAGTGGCCGAGTGTAGAAAAAAACGTTAGCCTACTTTAAACAGGTCTCTGTCTCTGCTTAAAAGGCCGCTTGGTCAGTTGGTGCCATCAATACGCTAACTAGCCTAGCTGGAATGAAGATGTCTCCATGCTATCTCGAGGTTTTCATTGTTGCTGCTGCTTACCCAGGAAAAAAAAAATAAAATAATGAAATCGACACAGACATACACAAAGGCAACAAAAATGAATACAAGCACAAGACAAAGCCTTGTGTAAATAACCAAAGTGTTTCCGATAAGTCACAGAGGGAGTTATACTGCTGCTTATGGAGTCAGAACTACAGGTGCTGTGGCCGCGCAGTTTGTGTCCAGTCTTGCAGTGATATGATTGGTCCAATACAAGCACGACTGTTGAGCTCTTTTGATCCTCTTTGAGCTTTGTAAAGCCCGCCAACAGGCATTGTCCAATCGCACATAGAAGCTTGACTGGGTAGCAACAGTAACTAAGGGGGGCTTAATACAAAGAAATAGTCCCAAAATAATTCAGTATGAGTAAAAAGTCACAATTTTGAGCAAAGAAGACATAAATGATATTATGATATGATATTAAGCGTGAAAAGTATGATAAAAAAAAATCAAAAGATCAAAATTATGTCGTACTCATTGCTTATGAGATACTTTTTAATCTAATACACACAATGAAGTAAAAATACAGTAGATTACTATTTACAGTACTATTCTGGCTACTGTGTTTTGTACAGTAATACTTAAACTACTGTGATTTTGTCTGTAAACTTTACAGTTTTCTACTTTAAAAATCAAACGGAGTAACATTACCATATGTACTACCGTACATAACTGTAGATTTCACAGCCATTTGCTACAATGTATAGAGTGATGGAACCAGACTCCATTCTACATATTGAGTCATAATATAGGCACCCAACTGATACGCTACATCTTTTGGAATAACATAATGTGGTCTAAAAACACTGATTTAAGACATGGCTTTTTAAAGAACACACACGTTTGTATGGCCATCTTTGTGAGGACCCTCATTGGCATGATGCGTTCCCTAGCCTCTTACCCTAACCCTAACCATCTCAACTAAATATCTAACCCGAACCCTAACCTAACTGTAACCTTTAGCCTAAAACTGAGTTTTAACCTTCAAAACAACCAAGGAGGCTGAAAAAGTGAGGACCGGCCAAAATGTCCTCACTTTACACAAATGTCCTCAATCTATGGTATAAAACTTAAACTGGTTCTCAGAAAGATAGCTGTGCAAGAACACACACACACACACACACACACACACACACACACACACACACACACACACACACACACACACACACACACACACACTTTTTGAAATTCATGAAATTATTTCTAACACATAATTGTAAACGAAAATATGACTTTAAGAGTCCAAATTGGTAGTGAATCCATTGTGTTTCAATTTATTTCTTCTACTAACACTTTCTAAGGCAATCATCATGGTTATGGGTTAGTTATTTGATCTGAGTTAATAGCATTTAAACATTTAAGCCCCCTAGAATGAACAGCACAGCTAAAATAAGAAACCAGTATATTGCATGTCTTTGCATGTCTGTGTAAAAATATTTTCTCTTTCGCATTCCAGATGTGGCACAGGGTTTTAGCTGAAGACATGAGTAGATAGATCACAAAGAAGAGGAGGGGAGGGCACGAGAATGTCTCTTACCTATGTTTCCATTTTTACTCAATGTTGTTTGTCTTTGGTGCAACTTTAACTCGAGGAAATGAGGAAACTGACAAAAAAAAGTCAACAAGGACAAAATGAGGGGACATGTAATTGCCTGTAATAGACCTGAGAAGAATGACAAGAGGATGGTAATTGTGAAGGATTGGGGATGGGGAGAGTGAGAGGAAGGAAATGGGGGGAGAAAATGACAGCCACCTGTTTCTGTATGCAGAGCTTTTCAGACTTTCTGCTGCTGCTGAGATGATGAGTGTAGAAGAAGGAAGTAGCTATATATGAGGGAGAAAAAGCTGCAGACAACCAAAGCCAGCTTTGTATTTGACTGCATGTTGCAATGCATTTTTACACACCAGATAAGTGACATGACGAAGGGGTATCAAACAAGAATCAGGCCATTAAGAAAAAAACAGCCAGAATGGATTTTTCACATTCTTGCTTTTCAAAATATGCTCTATCAGGCTGTGTATGTTTGGGTCATCCTCTTCTGCTGAACAAATAAGTAAGTACTACATGAAAGACTTGACTGAGACAATAGAAAGTGAATAGGTGTGATAAACTGAAGCAAGGAGGTCAAGCAAACATCATGTTTACAATAAAAAGGGAATTAATTTTTCATTCAAATATGAATTATTAACTACTAATAATTATGTAGCATTGTTTGATTGATGCATGACATTGTGCTATATATTGTTTATATTATGATCCTGTTAAATAACTGGCCAGAATCAACAGATGAAAAACTGAGAAGACTAACTCTGTTGATTAATGAGCACCATGCCTGTCAAATAAATAAGTGAATGAAAATGAATGGCAGAAAATCCCCTGTAAAAAGTTAATTTGGGCTGCAGTAGTGCGGCAGAGCGGATAGACTGGCTCATACTGTATTCTGTTTGGTTGTAGCATATTCAAACTGCTGAATGTGTGTGGGTTGTTTTTTGTTTGGGAGGGATGGGAGCATAAGTGTGTTGGTGCACTAGTAATGTTGAGTAGCATAAATAGAGTGTGTTTGAGAAACGGAGACAGAAATGGAGTGATAAAGAGAACCATGGCAGGCTTACAGAGAGAAAGAGAGAGAGAGAGATGTCTCACAGATAAATCCCTGTTGAGTTCAGAGTGAAGTAGGTTACAAGCTTTATCGATTTTGATGATGTAAAAGTATGTGTGCCTGTGTGTGTGTGTGTGTCTGTGTGTGTGTGTGTGTATGTGTGTCTGTGTGTGTGTGTGTGTGTGTGTGTGTGTGAGAGAGAGAGAGAGAGAGAGAGAGCACAGGGGAGGGATGGTCTGTACCATCTGTCTCCCTCTTCTCTCACTGAGACACTAATTACAGGACTTTACACTTCACTCCACCACACTCATCATTGGCCTGGCAGCACACACACATGCACACACTGTGAGGTATACAGTGGTCAGGGATCGTGGGACCTCCTCTGCTTGCTGTGTACATTTCCTCTCCATCTCTTTCTCCTCTCTTATACCATCACAATTTTACTCCTCTTCGCTTTTTACTTTATTGCTATCCATTCATCATAGCATCCTTCTCTTTTCTCCTTTGACCTCTTCTTTTTCCTCCTTGTTGATTTCTGTGTAGCGCAGATAAATGGTACCTAAGCAGGCTGTATTCTGTTTCTAATAACAGACCGTTAACAGGAACAAACATTTCAGATAAGAAGAGACAGCATTCAGCCTTTCTTCAGTCAACACAGAGATGGATGGAGATGAAAGGAAGAGGAAGAAAAATTAGAGAAGGGAATCCTATCATATTCTTTGCCAATGTGTACAACTCTTCATTAGCATAAATTTCAGGTCACCCACTTTCTCTGGCAAAGAAAGGGGTGCCACAGTAGGGAGATGCTTTCTCTGACATAAATTTGAGCTTTCATCATTAGTTCAGCAGCAGGCAAGAAAATCATAAGGGATCTGTCCATTTCACCGTTGTATTATCTATCTATTGCCAAGCGACGTCATTTTCAAGCAGCTGGTTCAGTGATTTTACTGTAAGATTGAGCTAACTGAAAACCATCTCATCTTTACCCTTATGTTCTGTCTTTTCAAGGCAACTATGGTGAAAGTGGGATGGAAGCATTCAAGGACATGGCAGCCAAGGAGGGCATTTGTATCGCCCACTCTGGTAAGGCAGACAGGTCAAGACAGCCGCAGTGAATCCAACAATACCAATCCCAGATATTTGGAATTAAGTAAAACTGAATTGAATTTCAGTTGATGTTTACAGTGGTCTGAGTTGATTCACCCACGAAAGTGATGAATAACACCTCCCACACCGTGGTGCTGCTTGGTATTAGGAATAGCTCTATTGTAGACTATAGTTTTTGCCCATTTAGTTCCTCTCTCACTGTGCTGACAGCATGGTGTTGAACATAATCTGAAACTCTATTTAGTGCATGACACTGAATAAGAGTCATATTTTGTAATGAAGGTCAAATTGACAGTGGTTAACTCTTGAGCAAAACAAAGGAATTAGACTGTTAACACATCAAATGAAGAACTATAAGTCTGAAAACACCATTAGGGTCACAAACTTGTGTTTGCGTTTGTCTGACATGTTATCCCCAGGCAAAATCTGGAGCAACGCTGGAGAACAAAGCTTTGACCGGCTGCTGGAGAGACTAAGGGCTCACCTGCCCAAGGCCAGAGTAGTGGCGTGTTTCTGTGAAGGCATGACCGTTCGCAATATCCTCATGGCTATGAGACGCCAGGGGCTGGTTGGAGAGTTCCTCCTCATCGGCAGGTCAGTGGGACTGCAAAGTCAATTTCTGCTGAGTTGATAGATGACGGCTGCACAAGATTTCTCCCAACAAAATTGGTCTCTGCCTGTGTGTGCCAATCTATATATAGTGTGCAACAGAAAAGAAGTGACTGAGGTGTATCAGTGCATCCTTGACTTCCTCTGTTTACAGTGTACAGTGTTACAATATGACTGGGTCAATAACAATAATAGTTATCAGATGAGAAATATGTGTTCCATGTAAGCTATACAACCAGAACTGACGACTATGGATGTTTGGGTGCTTATAAAAGCCATTAATGATTATGAACAGAGAGCTATTGCAATGAATAGGCAACTGATTGATTACTCAGCTGAGACAAAATTAAACTGCCTTCTCATTCAATTCTATGAGAAGATGTGTCCAAACTTTTGACTAGTACTGCATGTATTTTGTCATTTTTCAGGAGAAATTCCCCAAGTCTAATGGCTTTATGCAGCCTTTCCTTCTCTCACATTACGGTAAATACGTAAATATTTCAATGATTTGGACTCAGATTCAGGCAAATTAAGACATTAAAAGACAAAGTTGTGCTCCAGGAAATTGTAATGGACATTAAACCAGTTAACCAGTTTCTAATATGTAGTGACTAAATAACCAGTTCAGAAAATAATTTGCAGATTTACTAATAATGACGTTAAGGAAATAGTTTACCAAAAAATAAAGGCCAGATGGTCAATGTGCATGAAACTAGTTTCAGTCTAGCCTGCATGAAATGTGCATCCAACTGGTGATCATTAGACATTAAAGTAACCTCAACCTATTCAACCATCTCTGAAGACCCAGCCCTCCTTTCCCTGTCCGTTCTTACACGCTTACATAAAGTGCCTTGGGTACTTTAAAATGTGTTGTAGAGATTCAAGCTCTTCTTCTTCTGTGCTGCACACATCTCTCTCAGATGACTACAACTGATTGAGCCATTTGTTTGGAAATTATTTCTTGAAAGAAAAAAACAATAGATTTTCTGGTTTGTGACATTTCTGTAATTAATTACTGTTAAGTGAAGAGCGAGTGTAATAGACCAACCACTATGCACAGGTGGGTGGAGTAGAGCAGATACAGACAACTATTCTTCTGTGTTTGGGTTAGTTATTTGACGGTTTATTTCATCACTAGGTCGTGATTTCACACCACTGGAGGAAGTATTTAATTTGGTGAAAATAATTTGTCTGTGCTTGAGGAGGATGCGGGTAACCCTAGTACCTTAGTACAAGGGCCATGCCTCTGTAAAATTATGCAGCAGAAGTCTTTATATCACTAATACAGAAAAGCTACTGAAGTGTCTAAATTGCTCTGATAGACTGTACCTCCAACCATGCAGTAAGAGACATTGTTCCCATTTACAGATTAAGAGAAATGCACTGGGATTTTTAGGTGGCTTTCACATTAAGCTCAGTTGTCACTTTGATGAATTCCTCCTACTGTTGTAGAAATAATGTTCCAAACGGACAGTTCTTATCTACATCTGTGCATGTGTGTGAAAGTTGCTTCTGAGCTTTGGTTGTCATGTCAACTGTGTAATTAACATAAGATGAATAATGAATCTAGCACCTTTGCCTTTCAATATGCAGAGTACAATTTTTTTTTTTTTTTTTGGATAGATTGGAAACAATCTCATGTGATTTGCATGAAAGTGTCACAAATATAATTCTTTTTTTTCAATTTTCACTTTCCCCCCCAGTGATCTGTGCAGCATCAATTTGTTGTCATCGCCACCATAGTACTCTTTATCATCTGACTCATCTTTCATCATCATCCTCATCATCATCATTGTCCTTCTGAGGTAAAGTCTTGACCAGTTCTAAATTTGTGCTGCCTCTGTTAGTTCGGTTTGCCTTGCTATTAGGGTTGAAAGTAAAAAATCAGCATCAGAGAGCAATATTCTTCATATGATTAAAGTAATGGATCAGTGATGAATTAGATATATTTTCATGGGATAAGTTCACTTGAAGTTTGATATGCTCCAAAGAACAAAAGTAAGCATTGACAATGAGGGACATACATGGGGAATATTAATGAAAAATTTGTGTTAGTCTGTGTCCAACTTGTGCATTATCAAGGACTGTTACCTGACATACAGAAACTTGTTGCCAAATGTTGCCAAATGAGATCAACTTGTTATAAATATATATATAACTTACTGTTTAAATACACCCAATGTCTTCAACTACGTGAACAAGCTTTTAAATTAAGTGAAACTCTCTGACCATCTACCATTCCAGCTGTGACATGAAAGTTATTTCATATTTCCTTTGATATTTTTTGCATTTCATCTTGTAGTCTGTCTCTGACCAGTCTGTGTTAGGTCAGTTAATTACATATCAGCCTTCGTTAGCATCACCATCATAAATAAACTGTAGCTGTAAATTGGCGATGGTCATGGGTGGTTGCCCCGTTTAGTGGAGGTCCGTGTAAGGAACTTCTGATTAGCCCAGTTGGGCAGACACTCGTTAACACCAGGATAATTACATTACCGGAGGAGCACATCGATGATGATGATGCAGATTATTCTTTGGGTGGTTAACTGTGAAATACTGCATGATCCAATCTCAAGATTACTAAAAATGTATGCACATGGCATCCAGTACTTCTAAATGAATGTACTGATTGTTTGTAAATTATGGTTGTCTGTGTTATTGCCTCTAACATTGCCTGTGTTCCCTTTTTTCGAGTTGGTTAAATTACATCATGTTTGTGTTATATCATCCATCCTCTCATGAATTCATTTTGACAAAAATAGTTGTACCTGTACAGACTGATACCATTGCATAATATAAACCGAGTGCCACATTCAATCTACAATAGGTAACCTTTCTTAAGAAACTATTTGTGTTTTTATAGAATTGTAAAGCAAATTTTAAGGAAAAAAGGTGATGGAATAAGCAATGAACATTTCAGGATTTTTCAATTTCTCCTGGCTACTATTAGTTATATTGTCCCAACGCGCAGACTTATTTGGGAGTTTTTATCTCCCATTACGAAAATCAACTCTTTATCAAAAAGGCAAAAACCACATTTTGCACATTGTCTTCTTTAATTTTGCTGTTTCCAATATTTTTTGTTCTACTGACACCCATCAAAACACACATTATGGAAACACTGGTTGAAATTTCATGCCCTTTCAGGTCTAAATTCAGTCTGGGCTTTGACAACAGAAGTTTTGGGATGATTTATTCAATCTCACATGCTCGTTAACCTGTTTAATATCAAATATGGTTGATATATGCATGTGAGATGCAACCTGATTTTAAAGACGGGTAAGATTTTAGAAATCATGTAACCTGAGCCCATCTTAAGATTTGCTACTTTTAGGCTGTCTCCTACATAATAATATGTCTGTGATAAATGTCATTATCGTGACATTCTGATACCTCCTAATTTCAGTGTGTTTCAGGTTTAAACTCCTAGAAACTCACATCAGGCCCTTGGGCGAACTACCACATCCCAAAAAAACATGCATGGATGTGTCACACACACATGCATGCCTGCAGACCCAACTGACTGAATATATTGATTGCTTCTGTTCTATAATTTGTCATGGTGCCAGAGGGCTACAGACTTATTAATGAATAGCTGGACTGAGATAAATATATAAAGCCACATGGGACCTTCTCACACTCTACACACATACAAACAAACACATTGACAAGTACAAATCCACATTCTGGCATGCCATTATTTTCTCTGTAAATCAGTTTGATAACACATCTATCTGTCTGCAAGTAAAGCATTTCTTTCTCAAACTCAGGTGAGATCTTATTAATGATGGGCAGAAATAAACAGGTTTTAGCTGTCACGTAAGAACAGTGTTAAAGTGTTATAGTATATGACTTTTTATTTATTTTTTATTTTTAGACTTTTTTATTATTGCCCAATATTGTGTAGGTCTCCCTTGGGCCTTCTATTTTTTTTTTTTTTTTTTTTATGACAACAAAAGTCACTCTCTCTGAAGATCATCCCGCACAAGTCTGTGCCCCTTCTGCCTGCTGTTGCCATGGAAATTTCCCCTACCATATTTGGATGAATTCAGCATAGCAGCTGGGGTGACATGTGGCGCATGCGTATGTGTTTATATGAATGGCTATGTGCATGCGTGGGTGCATCTATATATTGCTTTTGTTTTTGTTTTTTTTGTTTTTTGTAGGTGAATAGTCATATTGACAGTATTATTAACGATATTGACCAGTGTAAGAGGAACAGTGTATTGATGATTCTAATGGCCATTTCAATGAAACGGATATTCATTGACCCTGCACAGCTTTGTCCTTCATCATACAGCTCTCCATATTCTCCGCCTTATTTTTTCACCTCTCATTCTCTGTCACTGTATCACTCTTGAATCCAGTTGCTTGCATTTTTTCAGAATGTGATATGCACCAGTCCGAATGTTTGGACACATCTTCTCATTAAATTGAATGAGAAGGTAGTGCATAATACATTGACTGGTAGTGTATAATAGAGACCTTGAACTGACCATTTAACTGAGGTCAGACCCCTGTAGTGTCTGACTTCACACCACAGCAGTCCCACAAGATTACATTCTCTTGTGGATTTAAAGTGTGAGGAACTGGAAAACGTCATTGATAAGAATGGCCTCAAAACAACTTGTCTTTAAAACTGATTTGCAGTGGATTGGACACCTTTGTGGCAGTGAGATGAGATCAAAGACATGGATATGGCAGACTTTAACATTATTGCCCAGGGAAACAGAGTAAGGAAGGGAAGGAGGGATTGAGAAAGAAGGAATGGTAAAGAAAGGAGAAGGTGATTGAAGGGCGTAGAGATTATCAGAGCAGAAAGCAGGCAGGTTTAGTGTGTTGCGTCGCCCCTGTGTCTTGGATGCATTTTTGCTTGGGCACACGTGGACATGCAGCTGCTGATACACATACTTACACATACTGTACATGTGCACACCTTCAGAGTCTATGGAGTATGGAGCTGTGTAATGTTTTCTAGTATCACGTTAACTTACCCGAGATTAAAACAGGATCTGTTTCGTGTCATTTAATTGGTGAAATGATGGGAATTAATTTTGCTCTTTCTTTTGATAGCTTTTCAATAAAAGACTTGGGAGTAATTATACACAGGGGAATATGTTGTAATGAATGATACATGGATAAAAAAACGACAAAAGATTAAGAGAAACCTGTTTGGTGGTCATTAGTGAATGTGTGATTGTGTGTGATTATCCATCATCAGTGTTTATCCAGACTTTTAGTGTATAGTGTCTCTTTCACCACCTTCTTGGCTCATTTTGATCTGTTACTGAACATTCCTGTCATTGTTATTTTTCAGAAAAAATATAGTCTGTTGGTGGGCTTTGCTTTAAATGTTTATAGCACTACAAGATTATTGTTCAAATTTAAACTTTCATGACTTCAATAACAGAAGCAAAGCAAAAATGGCATTCATTCTGTCCTTCTGTTATTACAAACATGGCTTTTTGTGACCTTTTGTGACTCACCTATGGGCTTACCACACCTATCAACTTGTGACGTTTAACTTGCGATATTTTAGATCTGCATTATAGGAAAGTGGTATTCCTTAACGTCGGCTAAAAAACGAATAAATTACAAATACAAACACTTTCAGGCCATCATATTTCATTAGACTCGATATATATATATTCTTTTTTAGAAAGGAGTGTGTTTTCTTTTGTTGTACCACATCAAGGCCCATTATTTTGAGTTTGACAAAAGAAGTCATTCATGACGCAAGGTGCCTTGGATTTCTTTCTTCCTTGGTGTCAAAAGTGTCAACCACATATCAAAGAACTGTGTTGGCAGGCGTATGTCTTCACATTTTAAACTCCAATAAAACCTTAGCTTGACTTTTATTTTGTGTTGTCAGTTTGGGTGAAGTCCTCCAAGACAACAGATCAAAAGACTGCTGAACTGAAACTACCCAATATCAAATAATTCTTTATTCTACCCACAGATCTTTTTGTATTTTTCTGTCTGCCACTACCAGTTTCTTGACATTTTTCTTTCTTTCTGCCTCTAGTCCTTTATGCTCATTCGGGTTTCTCTTTTTAAATGCAGGTATTTTCGTGAATGGTTGTTTGAGCTGATTAGCAATATGTACTTTGTTGCTCAGTATGACTCCTCACTCCAGCATAAACGTCTGTCTTAATGTTTCTCATTTGATAACATAGCTAATGTGTCTAAATAGTCCAAATTCGTGAGATGCCGACAACACTTAGATAACACAAAACAAGATTTAGAAAGGAAAAAAGATTTAGAAAGGGTACTTCTTGCAAATTGACACACCAGATGATTTGTAACACAGAACTGTAGAACTGTCTGCAATATCATCCTTGGAAACACTTTGCAAAAAGGCATTTTCAAGAAAATTGTTTTGGAACAAACAGTCACATCTCATTGTCATTATTATAGACAGTTGTCATGTCTTAAACACGTGGCACTGTGGTTTGATACCTGGTAGGACCTATTCCCACATGACCTGATGTGATATTGCTAGAATCCAAACGTGCTGTTTCCTGTCCCTTCGTTGTTCTACTGTCTTCATCTTATTTTTTCATTTATAAATAGAGACAGATTCATGTAGGGGGCGGCACAGTGGCTTTGTGGTTAGCACTGATGCCTCCTCCCACCTCCAAAGACATGCTCTTTAGGTTGAATGGTGATTCTAAATTGAACCTAGGTGTGAGCGTGAATGGTTGTTTGTCTCTTTGTTAGCACTGTGATAGACTGGTGACCTGTCCAGGGTGTACCCCGCCGCTCACCCAATGACAGCTGGGATAGGCTCCAGCAACCCTGCGAGGATAAGCAGCAGTAGGAGATGAGAAGAGATTCATGAAGTCACAAAATTGGCAATTAGAAATTGACTAATATACGCACCAACAAGTTCAAAGGGTTGTGTATCATTTTCACTATCTAAAAATGAAAAAAGGATTCTGGGTTGGGATGAGGGTTTATTCAATATAACATGACAGCATGTCTCATAACAGTGTCCATATTTCTCTGCTCATGTCTGGTACTGTAAGATCATGTACATATTTTATACTACTGGCATGTAGTATCAGTATAACCAAAGGGTTAGCGGTTCGATCCCTGGTATGTGCCTTTGCCGAATTGTCCTTGAGCAAGACACTGAACCCCCAGCTGCTCCCAGTGCAACTGGCACTGGTGTGTGAATATGTGTGTGCTTGTGTGAGCGAATGGGTGAATGTGTCTCTGACTGGAAAAGTGCTTCTAGTACCTTTGAGTAGGTAGAAAAGCCAGACCATTTACCATGTAACCTGTCGTCAATATTAATAGAGTTTATATACAGGAAACTTATGTTTAAGGCAATTACACTGTCTTGGGGGGGGGGGGGGGGGTGCTGTTATTGAGCCCATTCCCTCTAGGTCAGTGCCTGAAGTAGGATTTTAGCTGTGAATTTCTCTTAATAGGATGTTGAGTCTGAAATACCATTACATCATTCATCACCAAAACCTAATACTGCATTGACCTTGTACTGTGTCAGGAGTACATGGTAAACTGGGAACAAGTTATTTTTAGCACCATTAGAGGGGTACAATGGTAAATTATGAAGTAATATCATTGACAGCCATATGTTATGCTTGTGTTAATTTCAGTTTTTACTGTGCGTAGGTCTGTAACCCATTGACAGCAAATAGTGTTCAAAATATAACTAATTTTAAAATCATACACTACATGACCATATTCAGGTATTCAGAACAATAACCTCTGGATATTTCCTGAGAAAGTAATGTTTCAGTGGTGCAGCTACATTGTTCAAATATACAGGTTTTGTGTTTGAAACTAAGTAAGTAAGGAATAAGGAAGGACTGAATTTTAATTTTCATCAGTCATGGAATGATGATACAAATTCCCTCTGGTCCCTTACCAGAAAAAGCTTTTGAGAACAACATATGAGTGTCTGGTTAAAAAAAAAAAAAAAAAAAAAAAAAAGAATCAAAACAGTAGACAGTTCTGCTGCGGCAGATCCCCTTCATCTTTTTTCTCTGTGTTCTCACTGTAAGAGGCAGACTGATTAATGACTGCTAGTGATCATTCTGTGGTTCCAAAGAAGGAAAACACAGAGATTCAAGAACAAAAGAAGTATTTCTAATGGAATTCCAACTCTCTGAGCCCCTTGACAGGGAATTAGGCAGCTTTCCATATGCAGGGCAGACCCATGGGCATGTAGACACACTCACGCGCCCATACACACACACACACACACACACACACACACACACGCACACGCACACACACACCTGCCCACACATATACACACAACCATCGTAATGTAGACATACTAATGCAGTTTGACTTCTAAAGACGCGCTTCACTTCCACAAACACCTGTACACATAGTACACCTGTATTTAGTTGCACATTGACTGGCCAACATGTGCAAGATACAAATAAAATGTGCATGTGTGAACATCATCACACAAACACACCTGCCCACACATATTCATCCTCTTATTGCTCTCCCAGGGAATGGCCTTATCCTCTTACGGCACTCCAGTGGGAAAAGTGCTTGGAATTAGGGAAGATATGGGGGGAAGACACACCAATAGAAAGACAGATGAGACAGAAAGAGAGTGACGGTAAGAAAAAGAGGCGAGAAGAATGTTATCCAGAGTAAACATTTATCTTTTCTTTTGTGAATCTAGGTCTTCAGGAATCTGTGTGTTGGTACAACAAACTGTGTTGTTTGTGCTATTAGTCTGTTGTGAGCTCTCAGTGGAGTATTTTGCTGCTCATTTTCTCAGATTTACACTGAGGGATTAAACTGACTGTTACGTCAGCCCAGTGGCTCAGCATGCTCAAATACACTCAGGGACACACACCAATGCACACCAATTAATCCTTTTCATGATCATCACTACAGTAATCCACACTGGAATCTAAATAGTTGACCCTTTGTTGTTTTGTTTAATTTTTAAGATATTCTAATGTATTGGACCTCCATTTAACTCTGCATTTCTTACATTATTATGAAATTAACATTAGTGCGCAAGAATAATCTCATTAGGACACAATTCACCTCTGCTGTGTGAAGTCAGTATCTTTGTACTTTATTTCCAAACCCACAACACCTATTTCTTTCATTTTGCTCCGCAATACACTTTCTTTTAATCCATCACACATTTGAAAGGCTATCTGTAAAGAATTGCGGTGCTATTTCCTGAAATGTCTGGACAGGAAATGAATTGTCCCTTAATTTAACTCTGACCCCAAGCCAGGCAAAGGTAATTAAGAGAAATATGAACTCTGCCGCCTCTGAGGAATGGCCCGAGATAGCCAGTGAAGGAAAAGATGTGAATTTAGAGCAACTGAAGCTGTTGAGTGTTCAGTCTGATACCATATTTTGAAATACTTTTATTTATTTGAATTAAGAGCTCTGAAAATTGAAGCAAATGGGATTACATGAAACTGAATTTAATTGACTGTTCCCCTTGCTTGTCTCTCTCTGAGATATTTAGTCAATGGCAGTTTATCACAACAGGTTATTTACTTATTTATTTAATGTGTTAATAGGCTACAGCAGGAAAAGGGCCATCAAATTAGATGAAATGAACAGAGAACAGGTTGTGGGCAGAGTCTCAGAAATCTTTTGAGTTAATGAACTCACACTGGCTTCTGACAAGACTTCATTAAGATGAAATGGAATGAACCTGAGGTCATACATATAGAGAAATAATAAAAAAGCAGAAATTTATGATATACATTAAGGTCTGTCCATTAAGACTGATGCTGGCCAACATTGAGTCACTAAATTCTTCAATTGTCTATAACTGTATCTGAATTTAACAGTTGAGTAGATGATGTGTTGGAGACAAAAGTAGAGAGACACAGTTAGACCTCAGTTAGAGGTGTTGGGGCCTGCCTACCCCTGATGTGTTGTTACATTTCTGGGGAATGGCAGTTTCAGGCTACAGCATACAATCTGGATGATCTATTCCTACGTGACATTGTGATATAGAATCCAAAGGTGCAGCTACACTGGCTTTTGCAGCTGCTTGATCAAACAAATGAAAAATTAATGTTTTCACCCATCCACTCCCATTCAGGATGACTTGGGTTGAGCCTGTCAACAAATCAGAGTTGAGTTCTTGGGTTATTGCCCAATCAGAAGTTGCATTTCTGAATATTTGGCTGCTCAGACCTCAAACACACTGCTTAAAGTAATAACAAGCGATCGTCATGGTTTTGGCTTTAATTCTTGAGAGTGAGGACAGTACGATAGGAAATTCCTTCAAACTATAAACAGAAAAGGACACAATGTTCCGAGTTTCCAAATAAAACAGACGTGTACAGTATATTAAGATAAAAATTAAGTTGCTTTAAAATTATCATTAGTCTTATTAACTGAAGGATCAATATTCTTTACAGTGTCTGTACTGCAATTAGTTTAGAAATTAATTGTTAAATTTCACCCATTTTATCTCACAAAGCATTTCATTGACATATATATTCTTTTCTTAGATACCTCTCTCTATATTTTTTTCCATTATATGAGTAAGTTTGACTTACTGGGGCAGTTGGGGCAGTTGACATACCAGAGGGTTAGAGGTGCAATTCCTGGCACATGTCTTTGAACATGTGGTCCACTGAACCTTGAATTCTCCCTGCTTGGCACTGGTCTGTGAACAATAAAACACTTTTAGTACCATCGATACACATTTTCAAGTGAATGTCACGTGTGTTCTGATGACCCACCAATTGTCTATCAATGGTCATTGTGTTTCTCTATGTAAATAATAAAAATTAAACATGTTGGCAGCTTCTATCTATATTTATTAATCTGTCATTTCACAGTATCTTATATTTCTGTGTTGGATGTCACTGAATACTAACAACAGCGATTGTGGTAAAGACTATGATTAAGGTAAGGTTAATGAATATAACCCACCATAATCGGGCAATATTTAAAACGTAGAACTCTGACTGATGAGCTATTACACTGTAATCAACAATTAAGCTTGTGTTGGGAGACTTCATGAAACTGCCAGCAATATGTAATTATGTGCAACGCCAGCAAGCTTTTGACAGACAACATTCTGCAGGTGGTGGACAGATTCAGTATCCACCTAACAAATAGCCACGTTACAATGCAGTTTGCAGCCGTTCACATATTTTGTTGTATATGTTGGCACCAAACACAATGTACATTTTAAGTTATAGATTACATTGTTTTAACTTGTGTCAAAATAAAATTTCGGACATACTCCAGCAATCACGTACACCAGACCATGACACCCATTTGTTTCTGTCTCCCTTGCTTTCCCTCTCTTCCGGTGAGCTAAGCGAGATGGGTGCGATGTGTGCTGCATCACAGCCCCCGCACGGCTTGTTACCATAGCAACAAAGGATAAAGAGAGTGAGAAAATTATAGAAAGTCAGAGAAAGTGTGTGAAAGAGAAAGTTTCCAAGAGGGGAATTAGGATGTTTACCACATTATATGGATTCCATCTGCATCCCATTTCTATGATCAGGTAACATCCCAGAGGCAAGTTATGCAGTGTAAGACTTCACTGAAGCCTTGTCCAATTTTATAAATTACCCCCTTTGTAAATTCTCTAACTGTTACGAGCTGCTCCTTTTGGAGAAAACACTCTGCTGTTACCAAAACCACGACTACTATTACAACTACTGGGAACCAAAGTCACACAGCCCTGCTTAAGAAGGGTTAAGTGCATTTGGTCACATGCACCCATTCTTAAAATTGTCTCAAACTTAAGCCATAGCAAAGATGACCCATCTCTATAGCACAAGGTGTGCATTAAGACTCCTTCAATATGTTCATAGTTGGAAAACATTGCCTCCAGTAAAACAACTATATCTGAGAAGTGCCAGATCATTCTCTTGTCAGGGAAAAAAAAACAAAAAAAAAAACCAACACAACTTTTTACCAATGCAGCTTCAGTTTTTTACTTGGGAACCAGGCCTGGAATTTCGTCATTTTGGGGGCAAGGACACTTGGCCTTTTGTATTGTCAATTTTTTGAGCGTACAAAGGCCAAAAGCCAGGGCACTAAGGCCATAAAATAAAACAATGATTTTGAGTTCACGTCTATAATGAATTTAATATAAGGACTAATGACACATCTGAGGAAGATTGGAGTCTTAGTCGAAACTATCAAGCTGGTAAAGAACGGTTGCCCAGGCAACCGTTCTTATCAGCATATTGGTAGATTAGTAGAGCAGCTTCTGAATCTCCATTAATCCATATGATTAACCGATACAAGCTCAAACCACGAGCATTAGAGTATAGATACCACACACTTCAAAATGTCAACGGAGATTCTTACACAAAGATACAGCAACACTGCCAGTTAGCAGACAACAGCTACGATAGCACACAAGTCAAACAGAAAACCAAACTAAAATATAAATGACAACACAGCTAAACACCAGCCGGTTAACACATATTAAACAGAGCATTTCATTAAATTTACACTTTCCCACACGTGCATGTGGTCCAACTGCTACATGAAGGCTGGTGATAGATTGGCGTCAAACTGTTATTATAGCCCGTTCAGCGGTTGATGCCAGACTCGAATCAGATCCACCACTGATCAGTTACCCAATAAGAATCCAGAACGTCTTCAAAAGACGTTTTTTTTTTGTTTTGTTTTGTTTTCTCAATAGACGCTGGTGGTGTTAAAGCCTGTTGACAGTCAAAAGGCAGACTACAAAACCGCAAAACTGCAGGGCTTCAAGGCCACTGTGGCCTTACAGCAAATATTTTTTTCAAGAGCACAAGGCCAAATTGAGCCAAATTGAGAGGCCCTCCTGAAATTCCTGCCCAGATGGGAACTATAAAATTGTGAATAACACAACAGTCAAGTCACACTTGGCACCAGTATGTCTTTAGCACAAAACCTGTAGAAATTGAAAAAACCCTGAAGTAACGGAATTGACATATTTAACATAGCCTTTAATCAACGCTGACATTTATAAAGAAATTCTTAAGCTTGTACAAACTCCAAAGACACAATCAAGGCATAGAGACTGGCTGTCATAGCCAAACCATGCTGCCTAGAGACCACCCTGTTTTGTTAACACTGTTAATTAGGATACACAATGGGCAAGAATTTAAACAGATCAGACAAATATATTCCCCTGTGTGGGTATAAAAAACTAAATGCTAGCAGTTAAGCCAGAAGCTGTGAGCACATCTGTGCTGAGTGAAAATGCAGAGATATCTGCAGATTACATCATCACCTGTCATCAAAGTGAAAATATCTGTCTGATGAGGAATCCAACTTTAGAATGGGTACTGTTTATGCGGCTGTTTTCGTGTACATATGCTGTATCTTTTCTTTTACTATGGCTGATAAATAATGGACTTGTAAATAATGGGAATGAAAGCAAGGGATAAAAAAAGTGCATGCTGGTTAATCCATGTGGTATCTGTTTGATGTGGGAAAGTCATTAAAGTCCAGAATAACATGCAGCTAATTTACTGCAGATCCTGCAGATAATGGTGCTCCATCTCTCTTTTTCTGACACACCACACACACACATGTTTCTGTGGGCGATAAACTGGATGTCTCGTTACTGGGCATTAGCGGCACCTCTCCCTGCTAATCCCGGCTGTCAAACAGACAGACTGGTTGTGTGTGTGTGCAGACTAACAAGTGTAATTATTGCCATCGTGTAAAGCAGGGAATAGCTCTGACTGCTGCTTCTAAGCCATCATTAGGTTGCACAAGATTGTCCATTAATGGCTTTGTGTTAGCATCTGTGTGGAGAGGACAGTGTGGTTGCATGTGTTTTTGCACATACAGAAATGTGTAAGTTGGCATTAGAGATTATGTCTCAAATGTTAGCTGATTCATATGTGTATATTGTATATCTACTAAGCTGTTACACATTGGAGTTCTTAGCGTTGTTTAAAGCCGGACTACAGGAGTTTTGCGTCAGTTTATCAGTTGCTGTAACCTGCTACAGGCAGATTCAGTTCTGATCAGAATATGAGTTTGGATTTTATCATGGGTGTGTTTAAACTAGGGATGTCTGATATTGACTTTTGCCGATAGCTGATATTGTCCAAATTCTTAATTTCCAATTCTGATATCAACTGATATGGTATACTGATATATGCAGGTGTTTTTTTTTTTTTTTCGCCCAGACTAATTTTAGGTAACAAGCAACCTGTTAGCCACACTAGCTTCACTCTGTTGTTGTTTTGGCTCTGGGTGCGGTTTGATAAGGTCATCAATCGCGCGCCAGTAAATGTTTCAGGACCCCACAAGCAGCAGCAGGAGCGCGCAGCAGCACAACCCGGGCATTATGCTATCTGTTTTCATTATTGGTGGTAAAACCGATAACAATATAAACAGATATTTTTAAAATAGTCTAATATCAGCCGATATTATCAGTTGGCCGATATTATCGATATCCCTAGTTTAAACCAATATACAGAAGAAAAACACAAATGGACGCAAATGACAGCTCTACAGCCAATCAGAGCCATTTTGTTGTAAACTAACGGAACTCCATGGGTCCATCAGATGACTGCTGTTACTGTTACTCTTCTGTCCGTTGCTGCATAAAGCCTGCCAAAATGATCTGAATGGCCCTGCAGATCTTTGCCTTGCACTTTCTGAACTAATTGCAGACCCATTTGGGCCTTTCCAGTTACTATGAGACATGTTGGATATTAAGGAATTAAAGCCTGGGTATATAGATTCTACAAAAACACTACAAGGTTACTAGGACTACAAGGTTCGGGGCAGTGCTCCCTAACCTGCTCAAAAATGCTCCTGTAATATCCTGTACTGTGAGCATGTTTGAGATCAGAAAGCAGAATATCTGTGAAGTTTCTCCTTAGCTGTGCTCGATGCCAGCAGGATTTTAAAAGTCCAGTAGTCCAATAGAGTGTTGTGATCTTAATATATTGACCTTTTTTACGCATTCTACTTGTCTTGCAACCAATAACTCTTAATTAACGGGTCCATATCAAATGTAAATGGATTTATTTCATTTAATTGTACTATTGAATTTCCAACTCGACTCACAATCTGGTCCCAAGCTGGGCTCGTTGCCTTTGAAAGTCAGTTGAATGTCTTGACTCTTCACAGAGGTCTGTGAATGTAGAAACTGCATGGGGTTCTGAGAGAAAATGGACATGATGGAAAACCTGAAACAGAGAAAGGACCAGGAAGCAAAACAACCAAAAGGCCACTCTGGTGATAAAAGAAAGTACAAATAAGAAAGATCAGAAGAGAGGTCATAATGTTACATTGGTGGTGTATTACCTCAGTAGGTGATATTACAATGTCTGCTGTGTGAATATGGGAGATGACACTTTTATAGGTTAAGCAATAAAAAGTGATGAGGCTAGACCTGGAGAAATAGTCAGAATATACAGCCTCTGTCTCTTTCTAACTACTTCCCCCTGACATTATCCATTTATCTCTCTGTCTTCTCAACTGCTCAACTCAATTCTTTACCCCAAACATTATTGTGCTCCTCCTTTCTCAACCTTGCCTACGCTTACTTATAAAAACCTTACAGAACACTGCTCTTCTCTTTTTTACCCTCTTTCTCTCCATCTGTCATTCTGTCTCTTCCCTTGAGATCATATCTGTGTCACTTTATCCTCTCTCTCTGTCCTGACTTATCTCAGTGGATTTAGTTAGCTCTCTCCTTACGATGAAGTCTCACCATCTCTTGCTTCTTGTTGTTGCTCCTTTCAACCTTTTTTTCATCATTCTCTCTACTAATTCCACATTTCTCAATTGACTTGTAGCTATGATTTCCCATTTTTTCTTGTCAACTAAATCCAGTAAGGTTTGCTTGGCAAAATGGCACAAAATATTGATAAAGAACGTCACAGCATACATATAGAGTTCCTTCTCCTATAGCCAAGTGCATACACAGTTTTTTTTTCCAATAGATGTGATTTTAAGTAAAGACTGGAGACTGTCTGCCAATATTCAAATGGACAGCCTGTTGCACTGTAAAATACAGTAAATCAAATGGCAAAAACTATTGCTATAACTATTTGATACAGCTTTCATTTATATATTTCATATTTTTTGGCTTGCTTTTAACATTATATTTTTGCGGTACCAGAGCAGTACCATTGCATTTGTGTGTGTATATGCAAATGAAAGTGTCTCTGTGTTTATTGCCAACAAAGTTTTTGTGAATCTGCGTTCACTGCCATGCTTCTTGTGCACAAGACATAAAATGCTTCCAATTATTTTATGAGCTATGAGCTCCAGTTTCCACTAGGGACCTGCTGTTCAGAATATAAAGGCTTGTAATACTAGACACTGTGAGGTGCCTTATGAACAAAGTGTCTAATTATTGGAATGTGAATATTTTATTTTCCTTGTTCATTAACAACAACACACTGAATAGAATATTTTCCAATTGTGCTTTGCATCTAACAGTTTCTGTTACAAAATAAGTCTTTCCCAATGCATCAACAGGCCCTCTCCTCTCCTCACCCACCAGTCTTTCTTGAATATTCTCTTTCTTGTGTCTGTCAGGTGTGTATCTATCTCTCTGTCACCTATCAAATCAAGCATTCGTTGTCTGAAGCCCTTGGGGAAATCAGCAAAGTTGCCACATTCTGAAACGCACTCTGCATGCCGAAACTAGCCTTCAGAAAGTATATGGGTTTGAGTGTGAGAAAGAGGGGTGCATACATCGGGTGATTTATCTCTGTAGACCATTGAGGATATTTTTAAGGCTAGTTCATGTTATATGAAACACAAATTTAATTAGCTAATTAGCATTTGAGGTTAATTCTGTGTGTATGTGTGTTAATTCTAAAGTTGGTGATCTATACTTTTTGATTGCAGCTAAATGACTGAATGTTTATCTGGTTGATATATTCCACTTTTTTGTGCTTCTGAATATAAATTATTTTCAGTGGTGTGAAAAAGCGTTGGCCCCCTTCCTGATTTCTTATTTTTCACACTTAAATGTTTCTGATCGTCAAACTAATTTAAATATTAGCCAAAGATAACACAAGTAAGTTTTTAATGAAGGTTTCTATTATTAGGGGAAAACATGACCCTTTGTGAAAAAGTGATTGCCCCCTGAACCTGATAACTGGTTGGCCCACCCTTAGCAGCAGCAACTACAATCAAGCACTTGCGATTATCGTTGCAGAATTGTTGTAAGGTCTTGCTGCAGCATCTCAGTTGGATTCAGGTTAGGACTTAGACTAGGCCCCTCCAAAGTCTTCACTTAGTTTTTCTTCAGCCATTCGTAGTTGAACTTGCAGGTGAGTTTTGGATCATTGTCCTGCTGCAGAATCCAAGTTCACTTCATCTGGAGATCACAAACAGATGGTCACAAATTACTTTTTCACACAGGGCCATGTGGATTTGCCCTCAATGATAAAAACCTTCATTTAAAAACTGGACCTTCTGTTTGCATGTGTTATCTTGGTCTTATACTTAAATTAGTTTGATTTTGATGATCTGAAACCTTTAGGTGTGGCAAACATGCAAAAAAATAGCACTACTGCATCTTAATAATATGTCAATTAGTTTTTTGCAACAGTTTTTCAGATAATCAGGAAATTTTAGCAACAGTGAAAAATTAAATGGGAGCAGATAGATCCAGATGTAAGAAGAAATGGTGGAGGGGAAAAAAGGGGAGGAAGAATCCCGATGTTTCAAGTCAAAACAAACAGGAAAAAGATGATACGTGAGTGTCCGAAAAATAAAAACTGACGGTGAATGAAGTGTGGCGTCGATGGATGAGTTTAACTGAACCTGCTGCCAAGGTAAGCAGACGCAGGCTGTTCAGCCCCTGCCACGTTATTGAATGATAGGCATGGATAGTGGTCTGATCACTCACAGATTTACACAGTTAACGCTAAACATGCACATCTCTCCCACTCCACGTCTCTCTCTCTCTCACACACAGAGACACACATCCACATACACTCAGAGTTTAGTGCCACTGTGTCTCTGTGTTAGACAGGTCTGACATTTGGCTTAATGAGTTTAGCTGTTGTCATGGTGAACTTTGACCTCCGTTTGGGTGAGGCTGTTGAACCATGAGTGTTCTGTTACAAATACAGTTTTCAGTCAGAGCTGAATTGATGGGTTAATAAAGTTTCCTTGCTCCTGTATACAACTATATACTGTGTAACTTATCTCTCTCCTTCATTATACTATCTCTTATATCTCTATGTCTAATCTAGAATGGAAGTTATTTACACGAGTCCTACTGTTTGCTATGATTCAAGCATTTTGGGTTCAGTGTTTAGGCATGATTAAATACATTATTAGTGCGGAATTTGTTAATATTCAATGTTTTGCTGATTGTTCTGACACAAATTTAACTTGTCATTGCTTTAAAATACCAGTGGACAACTTTCTAATGTATCTCCTCTTTTTTATTTTTAAATAATAAGGATGCAATTTCCATTTCACATTCCACGGCTGGCTGAATTACAACTATCTTGCCGCTGTCACTGAAATCCTTACATTAAAACTGTATATAAGGTTAATTTAGCTGCTAAATTATCCTTTACGTGTTATGGCAAAAATAAACTCAGTTTGCATTGTCTGCAACAAATAGAGAGTTTTTTCTATGTCATCATGATTGGCCACCCTTCACCTATCACAATGTAACTAGCACCATCCTAATTAATTAGATCAAACATCCAAATTCTGTTATTCCTTTTCACCACCTTAGTTTTTGCTTGTTGTCTGATTTCTTACTTTGAATGATTGACAGTAAATAAATGTATATCTGTCTTTAACATTGTTCTGCAGGTTCACATACACTCCCAGACAAACCTTTGAACACATCTTCTCATCCAAAACAATGAGAAGGTGTGTCCAAACCATAGACTGGTAGTGTACGTACATACATACATGCACATTCGTTCTCCTTTTCATTCATTTGTCCATTTGTTATCACGTATCTACCTGTTCCATGCTCCTTTAAACCTTTTTCTGCCAGGTTGCCATGACAGCCAGAGAGTGGGTGGGTTGGGGTCAGGCGGCATCTTCTTATTGAACTCCAACATTAATTACTAAAGTTAGCAAGACGGCTTCAGATTAGATTTAAATATTTTGTCAGTACAAAATTTGTAACCTTCAAAACAAATTAACAAAGTGATTACAGAACATGCCAAATTTGTATTTTGATTTCACAAACTCAGAAAATTAAATGCATACCTCCACCCTCTCATCAAACTGTGGCAGGTGTTCATTTGCTTTAGGATCTGCAGCTGTATCCTGACCAAGCACTGCATAACTGAGCTTAAAGTGAAACAATAACACAAATTAACATTTACTTTAAGCTGTTTTTAATCATGGATCGCTATAACTAACTCATCTTAATTTAGAGGAAATCTTCAGCATGGAAAGCTTTGTTTTGCTGTGACAGCGTAATGATACAGTTAAGAATTCACTTACAAAACCAAGTTCACATTTTGAAACTGTCACAATACTTTTAATTATAAACCTGGCTAGCAGTTTTGCAATTCTGTTTTTTTTACATTCACTCTCTTACGCTTGGACAAATTTAGTCATCTAGCAGGTTGTATTATCTCACACTACGCTTTCCAAAACCTGTGTTTCCAAATCCTGTTTTTATGAGCATCTATAAGTACGTGCAGTAAGTGCAGTACAAGAGACTGACTGATGGTAACATCTGTAAAATTGTCCTCAATCGTGAAAAAAAGTTTCATGCTCAGTCACTGAACCATGTGAGAATTTTTTATTTTATTTTTTTTCAAAAGTTTTTTTTTATGGACAACATTAAACTCACTGTTGTTTGTTGCTCTTTTTCACGGCTTATCCAGGAAAAGACAAATCATGAAGCCCACTGTCTATTTTTGTCGGTTGGTCTTGTACACAAAATTTTACATTTTCACAATTGACAGTTGCAGAATTACCAAGAAAACTCTGGACAAAATTTTCCACTTACAAGATTGTGAATGCCACAAAATGTGGCCAATCATATGAATCCCGAAAAAACTACAGTCTAGTGACTAGAGTGAAGCATTATTTTGTACAGTTACAGTATATTATGAAGAGAATGCAATTAAAAAAGGAGAAGATGCTACACATGGTGCTACACGTGTGAGTATGGAGCCAGCATGGTCTGTCTGATCTATACTTTGCCCAAAATATGTAACATATGATGATATGATTATAAGATGATGATAGAGATTATTTCGGATGCAACTTCAAAGAGAAAAAGCAAAGACATTAAACAAACTAAATTGCATTGTTCATCTGAGCTGTGGCAATCCATGAATATACATAGAGGAAAGACAGACAGGAGTTTGTAAAACTTGGAAAACTACTTTTTTTTTTAAAGCAGTTGTGTATTGCTGTATTGTGTACTACTTCTAATCTGATAAGAGCCATTACATACATGTTTATGTTACTATATTGCAAAACATGTGCCACATTTCCTAGTATACATGTTCAGTTGTGTAGGATTAAGATGGACTTTATACCCAAGAAAGAGCGAGCTGAAAATGAATAATCATTCGCAAATGAGTTCCAGTTTCTATTAATACTCTGAATGAACAGAATGGAAAGGCAATTGCCCCAGGTCTCAGTATGTAAAATTGGTTTGTAAAAGTTCTGTTTAAGGTAGTGAAGTGGCCTACAACACTGCCATACTGTACTATTATGCAAATAGCGTTTCCAATATTGGTAGAGACAGGGCGTCGAATGTTAATTGAATAGTGAATAGAAAAGTATGTGTGTGTGACAGACAGAGAGCGCTCGTGAGTGTGTGTATGTGTGCATGTGAGTGGTATGTGTGTGTGCATACACTTAAAATCCAGTGCGCTTCTAATGAGACACAAAGTACAGACAGCAGGTTGAGCGTGGGCTGGAAACCATAGCAACGGCCTTGGGCTCCTACATGTGTGGAAAGAGACAGAAAGAGAAAGAGAGCCAGGATGTCATTTAAAGCAGTTATTGTGATCAACAATAGAGTGAGCAAATAATCGGACTAATGTATGATGCACACACATATACAACCATTGCCACTTATACACACGTTATACAACGTCAGGACATGTATACATATACCCCAAAGAGTTCTTCTAATGCTTCTTCTTATGGAAACATCACCCACACGGTTGCATATTTTAAGTGTTGATCTATGAGCATCTGTATGTATTTGTGTGTATGTGCAAAATCCATAAAGCCTACAAGACCTTGCAAGATGTAGTCTTTTCAGCGGAGGCCAAAGAGTGCAAAGCTGCCTCAGACACACAGTATTCTCAGTGCTCACTGGTGGACCTTTGGTATTTCCGTGCTTGGAGGCACGTAGCTTGCTTGTTGTTCACTTAAAAATTAGGTTGCACTGGGAGGAATCAATTACCATACATTATCAGTGGGTGTGTTTGAAGCTAGTGTCAGTCATTGCATCACCTCAGCTCCTTTCTTCCCTTACACTGTACTCCATGTTGTAATCTACTAACACTTTGTAATTGAATAGTCTCTTAGGGGTTCATGAATTGCAGACTTATAGCTGTAAATTTTTTCTGCAACCTTTTAAGATCCATTTATTAACCTTGGGCATTTCTTGTGTAAAAGTTTGTGGTGGAATTACTCATAAAGGTCTATTCCAAGCCTTGTGTCCAGCCCTGACAACATAATTCTAGTTTGCTGTTCGAAAGACAGTGTTCAACCCCCACTGTTCCTCCGCCTACTCTGACGCAAAACGAACCAGACAAATCTCAATGCAAAAGTCACTGCTTCATATATGGTCTAAATATGTGTTGCTATGAGTCATTGCTTAAGTAAGCACTACACAGCTTTGATGGTTTGTTGCACAGAAGTTGGCATCTTACAATAATGCTTGGCAGGGGATTGGAGGAACCATGTTCTCTATCACTATCTATCACATGCTAAACATGATGCAGTCTGATGAGCTTTGAAAGTTATGCTGACGTGAAATGGTCATGCATGAAAAGCACACAGCATTGTCGGTTTTAAGACCTTTTCACACCTGAATTGGTCACTGACCATCAAGCAGAGGGTACCTACCATTTGTCAAGTCTAATTTTCTTTGATGTCATTGCCAGGTTAGCCAAACAATATCAGTACTGGGCTCCATTCCAATAGAAAAGTTTTAAAATCTATTATTAGACTGTTAGGCTAAAGCTAGCATCTTGCAACATTGGCAAAACATGTATCACCAGTTCTCATGCATAGCTATCTCCTCTGCTGTATCCACGCTTGTTGACTGTGTATGCATTTTTCCACAGTTTTGAACAATTACAGTTATAGGTTTTAATACTACCTACATCCACAGGTTTTTAAGTTTTTCTATGAAATCAACCTATGCATTGAGCTTGTTTGTCTATTACAAGAACAACAAAGGAACAATTAGAAATTTGTTCATGAAACAGAGATCTTATTTATTTGATTTCTCTGCTACTTCACAGACGCTCATTGTTGGATTGTCTGTGGATTAGCACAGCAAAGGTCAAAAATAGAATTCAAAACCTCAGCTGCATACACGGAGTTGTTTATTGGAAATATAGAGAAATGCATTTAGTGGTGATTAATGAAGCAGTGGCTGTGTTTTTGTGTGACTGTTGTCAGTGTAGTGGATCATTTTGGCCTCTGAGGAGTGGCAGGTGTGACCTGCTGGGAAGCTTTCCAAACGTGCAGCACACCAAAGAAATAATGGTATAAAAAAAACAGTGCAAATTAAAAAGACAAAAAAAAAAAGGGAATAATTTGAAAGAATGTGCAGCATGAGACAAAACTTACTATTAGTATGAGAATGTGTGTGACAGAGGGATGCAATGTAATGTTTTGAAGTGTTTGTGAAAAGGAAAATGAGAAAGGGGTTAAAAAAATAAACTGAAAGATATAGTGACAGATGGATGCAGTGGAATGTGACCAAGCTGGAGGATGGAAAATAAGAGGATGGAAAAACAGAGTGAAGGTGTTAATGAGAGAGGATGAGATGAGGATAAAAGGTCTAATGCCACTGCTAGTTATTCTCTGAGTTATTTTGTCTGTATTTATTTTCCTAAATTCATCTGTATTTCTTGCTTTCTTCCCACCCACTGTGTCTCAAAGTGTCAGTAACACATAGTGTTAATAGAGACTAATAGCAAACTCACACAAAGCTCTGCAATCTGAATAATCTACAACTGATCAATCCATCTGTGCCACACCACTGTGAGACCAGAGATCTGAATCATATAATCAATTGAATGAAGACTAATATACCAAATTTGATACTGTATTTAGAATAGTGTCTTCGGCCACATTGATGGTTTTCAGTTTCAGTTCATTTGGGCATGTTGACAAATTCGGTGGCCTAAATCATTCCCTTTTGAGTTTGATTCATTTTTTTGAGCAATAATTGGCTTACCCCAAAACACTTTCTGCCAGGTATCAACTGAAGTACCATTTATTGACTTGTATTGATGCCAGAACCACTGTGCACCTCCACATCGACCCGCAATCCCTTTCCATCAATTAGATATTACACCATTTATTCACCTATATTGTACCCTTACTGTAGGCAAATTTATTAGGTTATCATTTATCTAGAAATGCTTGCAAAATGATTTATGGCCACAGGTCAGAGGCACAGGTTGGTAACAACAATGATGGAAACACACACACGCACGCACACAGACGCTCACACAAATACATCGAATCTTCAATCAGACTGAGGCTGCAAGGATTGCTCTAGGAGAAAATTAGTTTTGTTCTCTGGAGGCACAATAAAAGAGAGACAGACAGATAGTGGAAAGAAGGGAAGAAAGAGAGGAAGCAAGGAAAGGAAAAGACTTATTTCAACTATAAGAACTGAGGTCATATTCTTGCTTGGGGGCCATTGTCGTTCACATCCACTTCTCTCTTATCTGTCTCTTACACACACACGGACACGCTCTCTTTGTCATCTGTTCTTCCTTGAGGAGCCGCAAATCCAGAACTCCCCCCAAAAAATAAAAAATAAAAAATGCAAACTGCAGCAATATGTCTTCACAGTTCATGTGTGTTCATTGTGAGGTAGTTATATTTGTCTACTGGTGTCTGACGGGGCACAGCTGCTGAGCTGCAGCCAAAATACTCCATTTGACCTAGATCGTCTCAGCACCCGGCTGCCGTATGTGTGTGTGTGTCTCTGTGCGTAGTAGCTATGCTTGATTCTTGGCAATATGATGAATTTTGGATATTGCCCATAATGATGTAAGAGCTCCCTCCCACATGTCCTCTGACTCTGATAATGATTCTGTTGGCGCCTCCTCTGTCTCTTGCTTGCCTTCCCCGTCTCTCAGTCTCTCATTCTCTCATTCTCTCATTCTCTGCACAGAAACTGGAGCACTCACTAACTAAACATCTCATATAGTGTGTGTTTGTGTGTGAAGGTGTTTGTGTGAGAGAGAGAAAATGGGTTTATTTGTTATGGTGACAAAACTGGCCAATCAAACACAGGCTTGTTTGGAGAAGGACCTGTTTCAGACAAAGGCTAAAATGTAGCCTGCATAATTCATTTTTAATTTAATTTAATTTAATTTAATTTAATTTAATTTAATTTAATTTAATTTAATTTAATTTAATTTAATTTAATTTAATATCCTAGTACAGTCCTACAATACAAATATATATAAAGAATGTGCATATTATGTCTCTAAACTTTGTAGAGTTCAAATTCAATTTGTTAGTTCATACTAAGAATATTAGTTACTGTTGTGTGCTGGTTTGGTTGGAGTTAGGGATATTTAACAGAGAAAGGCTGCATGTCTTACCTTAACTTTGAGGTTCAATCAAAGTATTTGGACTGGCTGACCAACCTATTGATCGATGAGTTGATTTGAGAATTTGGAGTTTGCTAAACTTTTTTTTTTCAATTTGTCTCTCTGCAGTGACGGATGGGCCGACAGGTATGACGTGACAGACGGCTTTGTTAGGGAAGCAGCTGGTGGCATCACCATCAAGCTCCAGTCAGCTGACGTGAAATGGTTCGATGAATACTACCTTAAGCTTCGTCCAGAAAACAACCACAGGAACCCATGGTTTCCAGAATTCTGGCAGCATCGCTTTCACTGTCGTTTGAAAGGCCACCCACAGGAGAACAACAAGTTCAACCGCACCTGTAGCAGTAAGTGCAGACACAAAAGAAGCACAACAGAAGTACAATATTCTAAAGTGATACTGATGCCTGTAATTATTGATTAAGTGATGTTTATTGTATTGTCAAGTCCCATACTGTAAAAGTGTGGATATTTTGGGGGGGGGGGGGGGGGGGGGGGGGGGCAACATAATAGGTTACAGTACCAGCCTACATTATTGACAGGCGTTCATAGTGACCAGAAAATGCAAATAATAAACATAATAATATACATAAGTTAGGTGAGCACACACCCACACACGCCATATGGATGCACACAGCTTCCCTGTTCATCTGGACATATCTCCTGTGTCTGAGTGAACCTTCCCCTTATTTTAATCTTTGTATTCATCTCCCCCATCATTCTCTCTGTTTCGTTCCCTCCATTCATAAGCAAAACAGTATGCGAGCACTGCATCAAAGGGAGTCTTGTCTCATGTATTATAATGAAATGGGACGTGAAATATAAATGAACAGGACACAGAAAGAGAAAGAGAAAGAGAAAGACAGAAATGAGATGTGGAGGTGGGAAATAGCTGATGAGAAAGAAAGGAGTCTTTGATGTTGGGAAAAACAGTTGTTCACAAAACTGGATGGGAAATGAAGAGTTTCTGTAATATACCTGCCTTCTTTTCTTTCTATCTTTCCTTACTCTCCCTCCCCCCATCCCTACCCGTCCACCTCTGCAGAACGAGAGTCCCTTCGGCAGCAATATGCACAGGACACTAAGATGGGCTTTGTCATAAATGCCATCTACTCCATGGCATATGGCCTGCATAACATGCAACGGGCACTGTGCCCAGGTTATCAGGTAGGTCCTGGTCTAATGGATACATGGAAATGCTCAGACAAACCAAGGAGATAGAGGAGGGAGATAAAAAGGGAGAGACTGGGACTGGTGGGACAAGAAGGTTGCACCAGCCTGGAAATGGTTGCTGTAATATTACAGTTCACTTTGTTGTCACAAAGACACCTCTATTTTGAATTTGTTTAAAAGTTTACTGTATATATTATGTAAAATTGTAATAGTTCTCAATTTTGCTCTGAAGAATGGAGTATTTATTCTTAGTCAAAATGCAGTTGTTTTAGTGCAGATGTCTGATTCCACAAAAGTAAAACAACTCAACTCCAGACTTGAATATTCCCATGTGAAGCATTACTCTCTTTCCTAAATGTTAAGAGATAATTGTAAAAATCTTAGTTATTGTGCTGAGTGTGCCAGTATGATGGATAAAAAAAAAAAAAAAAAACTGTTTACCTGCGCATTTCACTTTTTTGAAACACGGAGGGTTGCACAAGCTTTTGGTCAGAACAGTTATTTTGGAATTGACATACCTGTTTCTGTATTTTAAGGGCCTGTGTGATGCCATGCGACCTATAGATGGAGCTACCCTGCTGGACTTCCTGATGAAAACTAACTTTACGGGTGTGTCAGGGGAGGGAATCTTATTTGATGAAAATGGAGACTCACCTGGCAGGTAGGTATTGTAACTAATTAGAGGACCTTTTTGGTTTTCCCTGTTGAGTTGCAGAGGCGCCTCTGTGTATTGTTTAGTATGTCATGTCCACTGTATATATGCCATTTTATTCCAGGTATGAAATAATGAACTTCAAAAAGATGGGAAAGGAGTACTACGACTACATTACTGTTGGCAGCTGGGACAACAGTGGCTTGAAGATGGATGATGATGAAATCTGGCCCAACAAAGAGTCTATCATCAAGTCAGTCTGCAGTGAACCTTGTGACAAAGGACAGATTAAGGTAATCTTACAACTACAGATACATGTAGTTATCAAGCTGACATGTATTCACATGCTGTGGTACATAAAATCCAGTTTATATACTTTGCAGTAAGTATATATTAAAAACATATTAAAAGGAGTATATGGTATTACCTAATTCTATAAGTAGCGGTTATAAATTAGATTTTACTATAAACCAGTTAAGTGCTGCACAGGATGCTTCTCTGGGAATTTTCATTTCATCATAAACTGATTAAATTTGTATGATTTGAAAGACGTTTATATCTTGGAGCGGCCAAAATCCAAAAAGGGGCTGAGAGCGATGAAATCTTTACTGCAAAGCAGATGGCAGATGGTTGAACTATTGTCAAGGTGTCGTGCGAGGTGATGCAATTAAAAAAGCTGATTGATCATGTTACAGTATTTTCTATACAAACAGACAGAGGTGACAGCAAGCAGCGCTGGGGAAAAATTTGGGGTGGGAAATATACAAAAAAGGTTACCTGAGCAACCAATGCCTGCAGCATCCACTAGTGACCGTCTGTCAGCTGAAGTCATAGGCAGTGATCGGATCTTTTATACATGAAATGAATACAGTACTATAAATACAATGACTGCTGCACATGATCTGCAGTGTAAACAAATAATCTACATGAAACTCCCAGCGAGTATGGAAATATGCACAGACAGACAGAGTGTATTGTGTCTCTTCCAGGTAATCCGTAAAGGGGAAGTGAGTTGCTGCTGGACGTGCACCCCCTGTAAAGAAAATGAATTTGTGTTTGATGAGTACACTTGCCGCGCCTGTGAACTGGGCTCCTGGCCAACTGATGATCTCACAGGTGAGTTCATGTGTATGAGTTCGTATGTTTATTAATGTATAACCTTTAACTGTGATCTCAGACACTTTTCCACTTGGCCAAGAGAATACCTGAACAGAAACAGTCGCATACATACATTTCATAGGAAAAATAAAGGATGTTAAACAGAATAAGATTCACCTTAGTGTTTCCTCCTTCTTCCTCTGTCTCATCATAGCATATTATTATTATTATTACGGCAAGTTCTGCAACAATTGCACCAGAATAACAAACTGAGACATAATCCTTCCATCCAGCATCCTCCTCTTCCCCTTCCCTCCCATCCCCTCCCTCTCTCACATCCCTTTAATTTGTCACTGACATGGTCACTGGTGTTTTAATTATTCTGCATCAAGAGCCACTTTCAATGCAAATACATTTCAGTTGCAATGAAAATTTATTTCCCCTCCAATGCTTTATGAGAGTTTGGATATTGCCTTGTTATGCTTTCAGCTGCTCATTATACTCCTTGCTAGCTCCTCGCCAAGCTCAATGATTAAAACATGAAACAAGCCCTGCTGAAAACTCAGATGCAGCAGCTTCAGTGGCTGAGACGGAAGTGTCCTTAAACCAAAACAGGGAGTAAGCCAGAGTGAAAGTGATAAATAGAAAGGTGACAGTGGGAAAAGAGGAAGGTAAAGAATTAAAGGTGTGACTGTGGTTACTTGTGTATTAGTATTGTGTGCCAGTTCATGTGTGTGAGTGTGTAGCGTGTCCTCCTGCAGCCTTTTATGGAACAGTAATAATGAAGTATGAACACTCGGCCTGGCCCATTTCACCATCACACATTTTAATCTCTCACCCTCAGGCCAAAAGAAAGACGAGGAAAAGTAAGAGGGATGGAAAGAGGAAAAGATAAAAAGGTGGAAAGAATAGAGGTAGACTAAGGTCTTGACTGAGGTAAAGTGGGTGTGAAAACCGTAGAAGCTTTAGGATCGTTTTTGAGGCAGCAGCAGAGCGAAAACAAGGACAAGATTGAGATAAATGTAACTCCAAAACATAAAGCGATGGTGAAAGACAGTCTGAGAGAGAGAGAGAGAGAGGCAAAGTGAGAGAAGTGGAGTTGAATGGAGGTTCTGACAGAAGCAGCAGCCAGGGAAAGTGAATGGAGCAGAAAAAGGGAAGGATAAGCTTTGGGATTTGAGCCTCTACACTGGTTGGTAGATTCCACAGTCTGAGTCTTTGAAAGAGTTTGGAACAAAACTTTATATTGACTTAACCATCCAAATGATCCCTCTTCACATTATGCTTCAGTTTGGGTTATGGTCACACACATCACAATTTCCTGATTCCGTGAACAAATTAAATCTTAAATGATTGCCAATATAGTCAATGCTTTTGGACTGCTTTGAGTAAGCCCATGAAAAAAAGCATTATTCTTCATTATTCATCTGCATTTGTGTCAATATGATTCACTGAAGTTAAATTCTCTTGATTCCTCCTACCTTACTTTTAATGAGTGGGTGGTCTTTATGTCTTATGACTTCACAAGACACGTAAAAAAAGCTCTGTCTCTACGGTATAATGGTGAGCAGTTAAATATTCTTAAAATGAGACAGAAGCTTTTTTGTGTATCTGCTCCTTCCGTTCTGACGTCGTTATACTGCAGCAAGTAAACACAAGAAAACAGACAAATTAAGAAAAGACCTTTATAAGTTTGACAACGCATGCACTGCAAACACACACAACACAACAAAATGTTTTACACATACTGCGTGATGTTCAACTGGCACTCTCTTCTACTGTCTTCCACTCTTTTTGTTTGTCACTTAAAAGGTACATTCTAAGTGATATAAGCCACATGCTGACTTTGTTTCTCTGATACTGTCCATTTGGCTTCCATTCAACAATTAGGAGGTTGTTTATGCCCCAGGACCCAAACACTTTACTGATTTGCTGACTGTGTAAAGGACGTTATTAAATTACTTAAGAATTTTTAATGACTGTTCTGTCTCTTCCTCTTGGTTTGTAATTTGTAATTCTGTATTAACACGTATACATTTGGAAAGGGAGGAAGTTGAGAGCAAGAAAGTGAAAGTGTTTGGAAACAGAAAGTCTTAGAAAGTGTGTGTGTCCCTGCTTCCCAGTTGATATTATTAGATAGATATTTGTAGAAATAGAAGGGGCACTGTAATTGAAAGATTGAGGAAATAGTGAAATGATAGTGAAAAAGATGAAGAAGTATAGGAGCATAGATAGAGCAGAAGAACAGTACAAAGACATTGCTATAAATTATTAGTAGCATTAGAAGTAGTGTTGTAAATGTGACAATCCGCATTTGAGCACAACTGTGAACAATGAGGGACCCATACTGAGCAATCGTCAATCTTTTAATGGAGAAATGAATACAGATTGCTACTACCTGAATATTCATTCACTTGTAACTTGTAACATATTCTGTCAGGCGAGCACCAATTTGTTGATCATGTGTTTTATACTAAACCAGACCCCTAGCATTCACATGGACGCTGTTTACTCAAAGTGGAGCTGGTCAGACAATAACTGCTAAGCCTTTCCAGGCCTATGGGCTCTACATGCATGACTCCAGCCTTGACCTCTGCACACAGTTGCACGTTTGACATTAAACCACAGTCACGCTGGTTAAAATTTTGATGTAAAAGGTATAATAGAAGGAAGAGGAGACAGTGAAAGAAAACAGGAATGAAAATTCAGTTTGATGTTTTTCTCCCAAAAACGTGTTGCTACATTATGCAGTTAATCTCATCTTGACATGATTACATTGTTTTTCTCCAGGCTGTGACCCAATACCAGTGGAATACTTGCGTTGGGGAGACCCTGAACCCATTGCTGCGGTTGTCTTTGCCTGCCTTGGCCTAATGGCCACATTCTTTGTCACTGCAGTCTTCATCAGGTAACAAATCTCGTATCCATTTGAAAAATATATATAATGATGTGCATCCCCTGTATTAACTTCTGTTTTGTGTTCTTACCTTCTTGATTTACATATTGTTGTACATGTGTTTCTGTACGTAATTAATAGTTTGAATGTGTGTGTCCAGGTTCCGGGACACCCCAGTAGTGAAATCTTCCAGCAGGGAGTTGTGTTACATTATACTGGCAGGAATCTGCCTGGGATACTTGTGTACCTTCAGTCTCATAGCAAAACCCCATGTCATCCACTGCTACCTCCAACGACTGGGAATAGGTCTGTCACCTGCCATGAGCTACTCTGCACTTGTCACCAAGGTAGGGGCTGAGTTAAGAATTTATAAAATACATATGCGATGCATGGTGCAGCAGTTGTGACAGGTGCAAGACAAAGGAAATTACTTCTAAAAGACGTGGAGTAACCTTGCTATTAGGCTTACTATATGCTAAACCATTGAACATAATTGCAGTGGAGAAATACAGAAAAACAGATGGCTAGAATACACAGTCATTATGTACAGTATTTACTGTATGTCCTGATGTTGTTTGGCATCTGACCCCAGACGAACCGTATTGCTCGGATCCTGGCAGGAAGCAAGAAGAAGATCTGTACGAAGAAACCTCGCTTCATGTCTGCCTGTGCTCAGCTCATCATTGCCTTCCTCCTCATACTACTACAGCTGGGCATAATTGTGGCGCTTTTCCTCATGGAGCCACCTGCGGTAAGCTGAGGGCTGTGAGTAGCTGTGATATGGGCAAACATAGGCGCAGACATACAGAAAAATTAGTTCAATTACAAGAATAAATTAGGGGCGAATTTAATCTCAATTTGTTTAATGTGTCGTAATTTCTGAAACAAAATATAATAACACAATACTATTGTGTAGACAAAGACATTTTGGTGGCTGCTAGACAAACCTTCTGTAAGGTTGTTAACACTGAATTCTTTGCCAATACTGAGCATCTAAAGTTTGCTGTGTAATAAATGAAATGTCAGTTAATTAACAATACTGCTTTTATCATTCACTTTTTAAACATCTCTGATGTTACATAATAATAGACAGATTCTTGGAAGAATCAATGAAAAGATGCTTGTAGCAGTACTTGTCACTCATTTTGAACTGCTGTCTGTCTCTTTCCCTACAGGTGATCCACGACTATCCCAGCATTCGCCAGGTCAACCTCATTTGCCACACAACTAATCTTGGAGTGGTTGCCCCACTAGGATACAATGGCCTGCTCATCCTCAGCTGCACCTTTTATGCCTTCAAGGTATTAGCTAGAGTCCATTTTCAAAAGGATTGAAATAACGCTTCAGTGTCATGCCACTGACTGTGTCTGATGCTGTTTTCTGGTTTACATACATCGCTCAAGGATAAACTGACTATACTGCAGTGCTCAAAGGTCCAAAATCCCTTTTTTGGCCATAACACAAGAACCATGCTCTACAAATGACACAATTATGCACAAATACATATAAGGATAAAAAGATTACATGATGAGCGTCTACATCCAAAAGATAAAAAGTAAATTTTACTGTGATTTAACATTAAATTGCTCTGCAAAAACATTGTTCTTAAAGTCTTCACTACATATATTATATGAGCCTGAACAGACACACAGTTGATGCAAACTTCAGCTTGACTGGTGAGGGAAGAATACAACTGTGATTATTGGTGTAAGTGCCTGACAACAAGCTGCTAAATGTGAGAAAAGTTGCATTTATAATTAGAAAATAATAACATTGAACCACTGTTCCTTTGCTGCTCTAAGATCTTGCTTTAAACACATTATAAAGTCTGTGTTTGCTTTGCTGTGGCCTGCAGTCATCAATTTTCTGTCGAGTGGAGAGCAGAATTGCAAAAAGAGACAAAAGCTGAAATATGGTGCACGTCAAGCAAATAAATGAACCTTGTTTATGAACACAGTAGCTGAGCCAACCATTAGAACTCTGGTGGTTTAGGGATATGAATGGTGAGGTCAGCAACAAAATTATACAAGAAGCCAGTGGGTTGACAGTGCATATTCATGTCTGCAGAGTTCTTTTTTTAAAAGCTAACATTGCCATCATTTAGTTTTATAAGTCATGTCACAATACACAGAAAGGTTCAACGATAAAGAAGTTACATTAATTAAAAAATTAAATGTCTGCTTATGCGTATCTTTCTCCCCCCCCCCCTCTCTCTTGCTCTCTTTGTCTTTTTAGACCCGCAACGTTCCAGCTAATTTCAATGAGGCTAAATACATTGCCTTTACCATGTACACCACATGTATTATCTGGCTGGCATTTGTACCCATCTACTTTGGCTCCAACTACAAAATTATCACCATGTGCTTCAGTGTCAGCCTCAGTGCCACTGTGGCTCTGTGCTGCATGTTTGTTCCCAAGGTAAGGGTTTACTCACACTTTTCAGTCTCCGTTTTAAGCCACCAAACATGAGTTGTTTTTTTCTGATTGCTTGTCAGGTGTTCATGAATAATGCATATTAGGAAAACTAAAACATATTGCAGTTTATTAATCTTCAGGTAAACACAATAACAGCACCAAAATTGTGATTTACTTTTCCTGTAACTGGTGGCATTTGTTTGAATATTTATTGTCACAAAGAAGCACTTATTCTAACTTCTGTATACATTTACTTAATCCTGGAAGTGTGTTGTCTTCTTTACTCCATGTTTTGCATACAACACAATTAGTTGATTATAGCTGATGATGGTGAGAGTATGTTATGTTTTTTTGTCATTAGTAACCCTGTCATTAGAACAGCAAAGCACAAGCAGCACTCCCAGTAAACACACTGTAATTAAAAGTTTGGTTTTGAAGAAATGGTTGGAAAGATTAAATTTTAACCAAAAGTCAGTGTTCATGGAAAAATGTTATCACACATCACAATTCCATTGCTTATAAACAGCTAAATATTCAAGTAGAAATCTTAAACAGTTCTTTTGAGAACTATATTTTTACTAGAGATTTACATAAAATATGAGTCCTCCTTTACTCTCTAGTAAAAAAAATTACAGTCCACTGTTTTGTGTGGTGAAATCTTTTTTTCATGGCTGTTAAACCATGTTTTAAATCACATACATACTGTTTGATTTCAGGTGTACATCATTCTGGCCAAACCAGAGCGTAATGTACGTAGTGCCTTTACCACTAGCACAGTGGTGCGCATGCATGTGGGCGACGGCAAATCGTCTTCAGCTGCCAGCCGTTCTTCTAGCCTGGTTAATCTGTGGAAACGCAGAGGCTCTACTGGAGAGACACTCAGGTATGCATGCTGTCTCACACCATCAGAGGAGGACATTTTGGCCAGTCCGCACTTCTTTACAAGGATGTTTACAGTTTACAGTTAGGTTGCAGTTATGAGTGGAGTTACGGTTGGAGTTGGGGCGCACTTAGCTGAGATGGGTTAGATTAGGGTTAGGGTATGGGGCTAGGTGATACAACAAGTCATTTCCAAGTCATAGTCCCCTCTAAGATAGCCATGTACATGTACTCTGTGTGTGTAGTAGGGTTAGGCATTTAGTTGAGATGGTTAGGGATAGGGTAAGGGGCTAGGGAATGCATTATGCCAATGAGTGTCCTCACAAAGACGGCCATACAATCATGTGTGTGTGTGTGTGTGTGTGCGCGCTTATTGGCCAGGTTAATGCCAGGTTACTCATCAGTTACAGTCCAAGGCATCATTTCTATAATGACTCCACTTTGAGACTATTTATGGTGTGTATGTGTTTGAGCCTTCTGGGAGATTGATTCTCTGAACTCCCTGTGGTCTGCTTGACTGGTCCTCTGACCTCAACCTGAACTGCAGACAATTGCCTAATGGAAACATGGCAAAGATGGAGAGGGATGAGAATGAACCGAGGAGGGGAGGATGAGGAGACGATTGGAAGAAAAATAAATATAGACGGAGAGAGAGATGACGAACAGAATTGATGGGGGGAAAAGAGAAGGAAAGGCTCAAGGAGCAGTGCAAAAAGACATAATTGCCTTCACACCCAGTTTAAGGCCACACAGAAGTCATCTATGGTGACAAAGAAATTTCAAAGACCACAAAGAAAGTGACACTTGAAGAGGGAGAAAAAAAGGGAGAAAAAAGATAAGAACACGTTTTTATTTGTCAGCAGGTTATTCCAGCTCACCCTGCTTGGCAAGCAAAATTTCAATCATGCTCTTATGAGAAATGTCAGGAGTGTTTCCATCTTTGCGCCTTTTATTCCTGTCTTCCTGTATCTCTTTTGGTCCTGTCGTCCTCTGTGGGAGGTAGTAATTGTCAGACCTGTCTGTCTCTTTGGTGTAGATCTGGAAGCTGTCATTTTGTAGCCAGTAATCTGGCAGACCAGAGGGAAATATTTGAAAGACAGAAATATTTGACAGATGTTTGAACCAAATGTTTGAAACACTGAGGAGTATTTGGTTTACCTTCACCACACATTAAGATCTGCCTATTAGCTAGATACAATACATGTATGACAGGATCAGTCAAGTACTTTTTTAGGAACCTCAACATGTTTCTTCCAGTACAGAATCTGTTTTTTCCAACGTACTCCAGTGCCTCTTCCTATGGGATTAAATAAGTTTATCATGGGACCATGTGTATGGACGTGCAAGTCTACATGTGCTGAATGTGGATCCACATTCTGTATGTGTAGGTGTGCATGTCTCCAGGGGTATTTTTTCAGAGAGTTTTTTTTCCTCCCCTGCCACCATGGTGTGAGGTTTAATCGTGAGTTTCACTACAGATTAATCACACTAATTAACCTGACAAAAGGATGGGGGTGGGTGGTGCAAGGGACAGAGCGCCATAAACGATGTGAAGCAGAGAAAAGTGGAAGAAAGAACATGACAGAGATAAATTAGGAGTAGACTGGTAAAAATAGGACAGAAAACTAAATTTTAATGAAATGACTCAAAGTGAAACCTCACACTGGTGTCCTGTGGGTGAGTCAAGGCCAGTCATAGATTTAAAAATTACTTTACTGTAGACCCCCTCCCTTCACAGTTTGTAAACGATGTGACTTTTTTTGAGGGGCGGGGCTTAACTAGATGCAAAGGATTGGAGTAATTGTCTCACACCAGTCCTTTCTTTCAATCGCCAAAGCCAAACCAAAGTGCTTTACGATTGGCACTGGCTGGTGTGTGATAAAACTTAAAGTTAGTGTTTTTGATTTTTTGGTTTTGGCACCAAAAATACAACAAGATGACATTTTCATAGTTGAAAATGACAGTGTTGTCCTCAAGTTCCCTCTGTTCTGCCTCCAGTTAACATTGTGACATCACAGTGACGTAGGTCATGAAAGGGTCTATAATATGCACTGCATGAAGTCTATAGGTAGAAGAAGTGAAGGAATTGGTATATTTGTTTTTTTAGTAAGACAGGCTCTTGTTAAACTAAAGTCTCTCACTCTTTGTTTTCTCTGTTTCCTTTCACTATTTTCATGTCCTGTAGTTCCAATGGTAAATCAGTGTCTTGGGCGCAGACCGAGCGCACCAGTACACGTGGCAACCACCTGTGGCAGCGGCTATCCTTTCACATCAAAAAGAAGGAGAACAATCAGACTGCTGTTATTAAGCCCTTCTCCAAAACCTCAGAGGAACGTTACTGTGGTGGTCCCGACTTGCCACCACACGTTCCTCTGCCCTCTCTACCGTCCATGTCATCCCTGCCCACTCATCCTGACAGTGTCACCGACAAGACTCTGTACGAGCTCTCTGAAGCAGAGGAACGTTATTCGATCACATACCGGCCACAGACGCCTTCGCCGATCAGCACCATCAGTCAGAGGATAGGAGCGGGCTTAGGGGAGGACCCTCAGATGGTCAGTATTCCAAAGTACCCGAGTAGCATTTGCAGTGGCGGCAGTGGAAGCAGCTGCGGACCTCCCAGCAGCGGCTCTGTTGTCACTGGGAGTGATGGTCGTTTAGTTATTGTGGACGATCAGCCAGGAGTGGCCCAGAGTACACTGATGGACCAGATCAGCTGCGTTGTGAACCGCTTCACTGCCAACATCTCTGAGTTGAACAACATGATGCTCTCAACCTCCCCAACGCACTCACATACACACAAACACACACCTCCGTCTCCTCATCCCCCTGACCCTTACCTGTTGCCCCGTGACCTCCAGATGCCGCCGACCCTCACCACCTACGCTGACGTCCAGCCACTCCCACCTGTTGAGTCAAGTTTTGGGAGCCGAGGTGGTTGCCCCATTCACTCGATCCCTCATTCCCCTTACCCCCTGCCTCCCCCCCATCCCCATTCCTCCCCTTCTCTCTCCCCAATGCGAGGAGGCCTGGTCACCTGCCTCACTGACTCACCACTGAGAAGGTCAGAGTTAGAAGAGGAGCTAATCGCTTTGACTCCTCCGTCACCTTTCCGCGACTCTCTGGCATCCAGCAGTGGCTCAGCTATGTCAGAGACAGGTCTTTGTCTCCCCCCAGTCCCCTCCCATCCTCCCCCCTCTCCCCCTTCACCCAGGTACAGCAGACTGACACTCAGAAATTACAGCCAGAGTTCGTCCTCGCTGTAAGGCAGAGATGATATGTAAAGAAAACACAGAAGTGAAGAGGAGCACTCAAAAACAACACAGGTCTTAAAGACACATACATCCCTGTGTGGAGTAAAAACCCGAAATAAGCAGTCGGAGAGGGGCTAGTGGGGAAAGACACCAGGCTGTGTTCATGTTTACATGTTTGCAGTGAGAAGAAAGTACAAAGAGCTTATTGAATCTTCTTAGTGCTGTCTCTGATGAATGAAGATGAAAACCTGCAGATACGGTCACTATAATGTTGAGGTGTTTTGGCGTCAGTGACGTCTGAAGGTCTAAGGCTTGTGTGTCTTTTAGGTTTGGGTAGTGGCCTTAAGGTAACTGGCTATTAACTAATTAGAGATTGTGAATGTGCGTGTGTTAAGTGTGTGTGAGTATTTTTGGTGTATCATAGTTGAGGAGAGGTGGTGGCAACATGATAGTAAAGAGTACTGATGAGGTAAGTCTCCTACAGCCTTTACACAGAGGCTACCAAGGGCACATATGTAATTGCTCATAGACACCCACACTTAAGAACAAGTGTGAGCACACCCATACAATATATAATGTAAGGGACAACAATGTAAATATATGAGAGGTTATGGATTTTTCTTTGTGATAAAATCCTACACGCTTCTGACAAAGTGCATTGCGTTAACAGTGTTAACATACTAAGACAGAACTTTCTGACGTCTTTTTATTTATTCATCTTTCTTACCATCTCAGTCCCTCTTTCTCTTGCAGATTTCTTTTATCCTGCCAGTACTGCAGTATTTTCTACTCTCCAGTTAGTTTTCTTCAGAAGTTTGAATGTATATTTTCTACATGATTCCTGAACCTGATGGGACCAAATTTTTGTAGCTTTCTGTCTGTAACTTGAGAAAGAGGGACAGGAGGGATTGACAAGACCAGGCCTCGTTTTACTATAAGCATCTTATTCATTAGTTATTCAGGTGGGCTATTGGCAGAAATCTAACCCCAGTGCTTATTGTTAGTGTGTGACATTTAACGGTGCATTTTGTAAGGCTTAGCTGGATCCCAGGCCTGACATTTTATCCGCACAATGTGCCAGCAGGACTAAGTCGCTCCGTTTCATCAAAGATGCTGCTTTGAATTGGATTAATAGGAATCACAGTCATCTCTAATGTTAGTGGGCGCAAATTGATAGATTCAAGCTGGGTGAACCTCCCACTCAGCCTGCATGAGCTTCATTTATTGGTGGCTTAAAAAAATAGTAAAGGAACAACAACCAAATATACGTTAACAACGATATTTAAATAGAGCACTTTGTAATGTGGAGTTTGTTTTATATTAATAAAACATTCTCATAATTCCCCCTGGGTAGACTGATGACTGACTTCCAGTGACTTCCAGACAAAATGCCAACAGCAAGAAAACATAGATGTAAAAATGACTGAGACCTCAAGTTGTATTGGATTAAAGGACCAGCGTGTATGATTTAGTGCCATCTAGTTCTGACGTTTGATTGCTACCAACTGAATACTTTCAAGTGTACAGGTGAATCTGCAATGAATGCCACTTAAATGTAAAAGTGTAGAAGACCTTCTTTATATCCACATTTGGTAAAGCTAATACTAAATTCCATTTCTTCTAATGGATCACTTTAAATCGTACACACTAGTCCTTTAAATAAAAGTCGCTTTAAAGGAAGATCTTGCTTCATGACTTGATTACTTTGGAAACTAGTTTCTCTCTAAAAGCTAAAATAGTCCTTAGACAATGATTTGGATTGATATTTGGATAAGCCTTTAAACAAAATGTACTTAAATGTGTCCACTTCTCAGAATAGTAGTGAGAGATAAAATGTGCAGAGGAATGTGTTCACAAAGATGCTTTTGAGAAATCGGGCCTCGGGTTTGTGGCAGTTACCTCCATAGTAAAAAACATCCAAGTCAGAAGGCTGTAATACACAACACCAACATTCTGTTATTTTATTATTCTGTATACATCCGTCACTACATTAAAGGTAAATATGGTTGTCATGACCTACTTATTTTCTGCAGCATGCGCATTCGTCTGCTGTGACAGCTGACTGATGCAGATGCTTCCCATCATCTGATCCTTTTGATTTTGTGCTCTGCAGTAGCCAGCAAGAACAAACTCAGACAAAGTGACTCTGTAAATAATAAGGGCATGCAAAGACAGTTCTGTTTTGTTTTAGATGAAAGTGGATTATTTACATATCGACAAAGGTTTAAAAAACAGAAAAAAAAATGTTTTGAGCTATGTTATATCATAAAGTACCAATGTGTGTTACGACTACAGAAACTGTGTTACTACTCTGAATGTGTGAGTGACCATTCCTATACAAATGTCTTGTAATTCAACAATATAATAATGATTAATATTAATATAAATATTGTGCCAAAGGGAGGGTCTAGCTTACTAGATAGTGGGTAAATACGCAGTTTCATAAAAAAAAGAAAATACGTAAATGTAAAACTGTTTCTATTGTTTTGGATATTTTCTATATAAATATTCCATATTTTCCAGTGTAAAAGCAATATTATCCATTCGTATTCAAGTGTGCATCTGGGTTTCTTAAAAAATCATAAAAAGTGGTTTACATTGTTTTGTTTTGTTTTTTGTTGTTGTTGTTTTTAATCAATCCTAATATCTCTGGATTACACTTAAACAAAGAGGATGGTTGGAAAATGAGACCTTTTTCTTGATGTTATGTCTAAATCTATATTTAACAAAAAGGATGTATTTAGTCATTTCTATTAGAAAAGAAGAGCCAATTTCCTACCTATGAAATTTTCAGCCTTCAATTCTAATCTTCGTACAGTCTCCAGTTTACTGATGACAGCTGCTGTGTTAGATAGTTAGGGAGATATGTTGTGCCATTATTTGATGTTTATTTATTTGCTTTTTTGTGGTGCGCAGGTAAATTAAGATGAAAATCAAGAGGGATTTCTTCAAACTAGTGTGTTTCAAAAAGTCAGAGAATAATCTTCTGCTTTGGTACCAGTGGAGTAAAAACTAACTCAAGCAACAACTGAGATAATTGCTCTGAGGCTTCAGTCTTTGAATAAAACTTTGTAGATAAAAATCATGCCACCAGTTGGTCATAATTGCCGACATAATTAGTGGCACATTTCATAGTGCTGTCAGTGCATCGTTACTGCTATATCTACTCATCTAATTTTAATAGTCTGGGCTCTGACCTCTTGTCCAGAACAAACCTGTTCTGCTGTTGAAATATTATTGAGGACTGACAGTGTTTGGAATGTGCTGAGTAACGAGGAGCTTGTTTCAGCATTTAAGCAGCACGTTATGAGCCCGCTGGGTGAAGCTCAGCAGTTGCTTGCTGCCTCTGCAGAAAATTATTGAATCATGGCACATCTCCTACTATCTCACTCTCTTTAAGGGCTTGGTTATTTGACATCATAATTAATTTACATCTTACACCAATGTCAGATGTTTATTGCAAAAGATTAGGATTTAGATCAGGTTAAAATGGTTATTCTGATTTGATGGGGACTACATTAGCATTGAATCAGGGCTGTATATTGTTTAAAAAAGAATTTAGGCATTGACTTGTAATCTAAACTTAACAAAGCATTTTTCACAAATGTGAAGTTATCTCTCCTTTATAAAAACATGAAAGATGCTACATTTGTATTGCAGCAGGACAAACTGAGAACTCTGCATTAATCTGCACTAATCTGCACTAATTCCTCCACACTTCAGCCCTCCCTCAAGGATCACTACTCACATTAATCTGTGTTGATCTCCGCTAAATGACATTTCCATCATGGTCCAGCCAAAACATGATAATGATGATGGTGATGTCTGCAAAATTCTTGCACTCCCCAATAGCAATGATGTCAAGCCAAAACGCTATTTATTTTTGTAAATGCACTCTAAAGAATTGAACTGATAATCCTGAAGCCCCAAAATACTTTTAATCCAGACATGTTCATCTGCTGATTGGGAAAAAAAGACATTTATTAAAGGTCATTTATTTCATGCCTTTTAAGTGAAAGTATGTAACCACTGGATATAAGGGTCGCTTTTATCTCTCTATCATTACAACCCATGTCAGATATGTGGAATCCTGGTGTTATGTCAGATCTTTCCATCCAACATTATTTATTTCTGCACTTGAAAGTCCCTGTTCAGAACATGCAAAAGCATTCTGAAGTGTTGTATGTGCGTTGGCAGGGAGAGCCGATAGAGAGTGGAACTGAGATCCAAACATGCTTTTTAATGCTACTCCCACTCTGCATCAGCCAGGACACATATTAATGCCAAGTGTGAAAGTGACAAACAGGAATTTCTGCAGTCAGTAAAAACATCAGTTTGGCTGGTTGGCTTGTTGGTGGAGTTGCTCATGTCGCCTTGCCTAATTATTAATTTGATTTGATATAGAAAAACCAAACTATGTTTACTGTGTAAACCCCACATCGACTGATGGCTGGACAGACCTGATGAAGTTAGTTTTGTGAGCCTGCTGTCCCAGGCTGTCACTTTATTATTATAATAATGTGTCATGATGAACACCTTACTGAGTAAACTTAGGCAGTTTTCACAGATTCTTTAATAATGTTAATGAACATAAATCACAAGATGCTAAAGCAAACCAAAGGGAGGGGTTGGGGACTTTGAGGCCAAGATCAACAGCTCCCTCTTCCCTCTGTGTTCTAAGAAGTAAATTCCTTGACATTTAGGGTAATTCTGCTATTTGTTTTTGTTTGCTTGCACAGTAGCCAACTGAAACAAGTAAAGGCCTCATTTGTAATTTGGTTTATTTAGGATGTGGGCTTGTTTCATTGCATGTAAAGCTGCAAACCACTAAAACCATTTTCTTAGAAGCTGTTTAAATAAATAATGTTGTAACTTAACTCACACCTAGTGTTGAGACAAACATATTCTGCTTATGAGTGAACCAAGTATCTCCAAATCAACAGGATGCACTGTCAGGATAAACTAAAGGCATTTAGACTCAAAACTGTGCTGTATAAATCATGTCTTAAAAATCACACAAATACAATTACAGTATTTTTGTAAGTTTGTGTGAACCTGCTGATTTGAACGTGGCTTTTTTATAACAGTAAAAACACAAGTGGTTTAATGTACTTTTCTCAGCCTATAGCGTTAGTGTGAACTATATAATGCAGAGGAGAGAGGAATGGGTATTGTGTAATAAAGAGTGAGGTTGTGTATTATGAAATAAGGGAAAAGTTTGTATATTTATTTACATGACTTTGAGATTTGTGAGACATCATTTATTAGTGTTTTGTATAGATTTTGTTTAGTGAAATAAACTTCTTCCATCTTTCTATTTGAGAATTAAACTGAAGACCAAAACTATATAAAATAAATAAAATAAAAAATAAATGAATGAATGAGTCAATTAATGTATTAATAATCCTTATATGCGGCCAAATAATATAAATGGCATTAAGTAGTAAAATATAAACATAAATTGATTTCTCCTTTTTAATTTGCACTACTTTCATAGTATTTCAATTTATTGAGTGATCCCCTTTTAAAATGTATTTGTTTGTGTATTATTTTCCCTTTCCATTTCCCCTATATTTATTTCCCCAAACTTATTTACATAGAGTACATCTTCACTTTTTATATTTCATTATTCAATTCTGCTTTATTCTGATCAGTATGCACATGTCTTTATTCTTCATTAGTCATGCAAACCTAATATTTACTGTATTTATTGGGTCATAAATGTATTTATTTTTAAATTTCTACAGTTCTGGTCCTCCACAACATAAAACCAATGAACCTTTGACTCAGAGGAGTGAGACACAGAGACACCAGTGTGGATAATTTCCTTGGTGTTTTCTAGATAACTGCTATGGACGCAAACACAAGCAAAATCCTCATTAATGTTTTACCATTACAGAGTTAGCGATAATGATAATAAGAGATGAATGTTACCTGTAGAAGTGATGTTTACCATCTAATTCCATCTGACCATCTAATTATAAGCAATAATTTAGTGTTATTCTGGAACACTAAGGATGATCTGAGCAGAAAATCATCTCACTTATTCCTGAAAAAGGCTGGTCATCTCCGTACAATTGAATACCCCACATCATGCTCCAGTCCCTTTACAACCCACATTTACTAAAACTTTAATTTAGATGAGCTCATGGAAATGGCTATTTTGGAACTAATTTTGATAAAAAAGGGAATGATGATGGGTTACAACGGAATGAAGAGCAGAAACTCTATATTTTATTTGTTATACTCTATATTTTAATTTTGTAAGTAAAGTATTTATTCATTCCAGGCATAAAATTACTATTACTGAATGATAAATGTCTATTAGTTATTCACCATATCCCCAGATTACAGTGTAGCTTTTGTTTCATCACAGCATTATTAACATAAGTTCCTTCACTCAGTGCCAACTTTCTCTCATCTTTTCATTTCACTTTGTCTTGTTTTTTTGTTTTTTTTTAGCAAATGTGAACTGAGCTGTGGTTACAGAGGCCCTACTGTACAAGGCCTCTGTAGTCTGTTAGCTGTATAACAGTACCAGTACCTTGAAGAAATGTTTCAACAATGAAACATTTTTTAAGAAAATACTGTTTGTCTACTCGTGTGGATGTTTGATTGTTAGTGAATTACTTTTTGTTTAAAATCTTTGTTGGTCTGTTTTTTTTTTGCTTTTTTCTTGATGTTCAGAACTATAGAATGTTGATGCTACATTATTGGCGTGATGGAAGATTTATATTTAGATATTTGATCATCTATTAATATTTTGACTCAGATTTGTAAAGTATCAAATATGAGATTATAAGTGGCTTTTTAGAGAGGGCTCGGTGAGGTGAGGAGATTAGACTATAAACAGGTTTTGTAACTTTATTACTGACCGTGCCCACACGGTATCTGTAGACTAGACTCAGACAAGGGATTGTGAAACTGGCTTGCACATACTTCATGCTTACACAGGTTTTTTTTGGCAATTCACAACATACCTGAAGCAGATTTGGCCATAAATGAATTCTTCTCATCTCCCAATTAAGCCACCTTTATCCCTGTTTGAAAATGGCCCCTGGTTGTTGCCATGACGGTCCTTCTCTACACTAATCTGTGGCCACTGGGAACAGTAAAGTGGAAATAGGCTGGGGACAGTCATATGATGGGTACTTTTAAATTAACAGAGGACAATAAACAAAGAGTCAGGAGCAAAGGTTCATACTTTGTGGATATGTTTTTCTGTTGTTGCTGCAATGAAAAACACATTTAACATTTTATGATCCCAGTTTAAACCACCCACCCCAGGTTGCTCTGCGTCTTCTGTCCTTCTGGCATCTATTTTGTAGATCTCTCCCTATAGTGAAGCAGGGGAATCTGATGGGGAAAAGAGCAGATGCATTAATTGGATTGGAGAAGAATTGCAAGTCTACAGAAGTCTGTGTATAAGCAAGAACAGTGAGCACTTAAACAAGCATGAGGCATATGAATATTGCTCCACATCCACATCTGTGATTTTCTGACCGTGTTAAGAAAGAGAACACATGAATTCCATCTTTTGTTGAACTAAATGTTCTGCTGCTAAAGGACTTGAGGGGTAGATATTTAAAAGTCATCATAAGTTGACTCAATGCAGTACAATGCTCAGAGATGCCTAGTTTAAAGTTCCAGAGTATTATTCACAACACATTTACACCTGTGAATAATTACATCAGTGGAACGCAATACCATTATTGTACGGACCCTATACAACAATGCAGAGGTGTTAGACTGGAGATGGGATATATGTGTGTCTGTGAGGGGAATCTAACAAATAATAATAGAAAAAAAAGTTTTATTTTTGTTCTGTTTTTGCCATTAATAATTATTCTGTAAGTGAACAACAAAATACCTTTGAATCATTATTGAAATCATTATTAAAAAATGCTATCCTCGACTTCCCTGTTTTTTCATATTTTTTCTTTTTCAGTTTTAAGTCTTTGTAGCTGGAAAAAATAACAGTACCTGTGTTGGATCATTGTATACCTACTTGATAGAGCTCACACAGCCATAGACTTGTGAAGGTCTCATACCATTTATGCATATGCAACACGATTAAATTTAAATCACAGCAGCCATTCTCATCAGTTCTAAAGAAAGAAAGAAAGGTTGTTCACACATTCTGGTCTTCCAGTCATTCCAGTCTTGCCTGCTCATATTGCATTTAGTAGCTGGACAATCTCCCAGTTTTATCGCCCACAGTAAATAGCTGAGCAATCTGTGAGTCTCCAGTCTACATGTTGAACCCAGTCAGTGGAAGCTGTTAGACAGCACCTTAACCCTATCTGTGATATTTTCATCCCCTTCTCCCCATCTCCTTCAGTATCCCATAGCAGCTGGTAGCGGAGTGACACCAGCCCCCAAAAAGCATTCCATTCATTTCACTGAAGACACATAGGTCAGCACAATGAAATCAGCCTTTCATTATCTCTCCTCATCCACTCCAGATCTTCCCAATTCACCCAATGCAGATGCAATGTGTGCAACACTTTCATGTTCTCTGCTCCATCATTAATAGGTTTATTCAGGTACTGCGGCTGCATCAACATGTTGTGTGTGTTTAAATTAATTGCATTTCATGGTGAACATGCACCTCCAGACTCCGGCCACAGGAGTGTGAAATTGAGGAACAGTGGCTGGAACGTGCTGAGAAGAAGTAGAAGTTGTTAGGAGGGTGCTTAGTGTGTCAGGGTGCTGGAAGGTTACTGTGTGTGGGAATATATATTATCTATATGTATACGTGGGCAAGAACACAGTATGGACTAGGATGATGGAAACATTCCTGCTGTTTGGTGTGGAATAAAATGTGTAAGTGTATGCTGAGGTAACTAACCGTGAAGTTAATTTAAATGGGAAAGGTGTAACATCAATGCCATGGGGATGAAGTGGCGAACCCTTCTCTGTGATGGAGAATCTCCACCTACACACAGCAAGTAAAACAGAAAAAAAGGCTACTGCTAAGAGATGGCATTAGATATGTTCAGTTAAACCCCTTAGCTGTTCAAATGATCATAAAGTTATGATAAACAACAGGAACATGTCAAAGGACTCAAATTTAGTCTCATAGCAGCTTCATACTCAAACAGTGTGGATTGAAGCAAATTGTTTCATAAATTACTATTATTACTTGAACTCTTTGCAGTACTTCACTCCAAGCTTGTATTGGCATTAATGCAGTATTAAGTTCTTCTAAAAACATGGTTGACTGTGACCGCTTTTACATGTAGGGAGTGTGGGGAGTAACAGCAACAGAACGACCGATGAGGGAAGAGAAACCAAAAACACATGAAGTAGCAGTAGAAAAAAAAGATGGAGGGAGAGCGGAAGAGAAGCAAGCAGGGAACACACTTGTGGGTGCCAATATAGCAGAACTGAAAGTCATTTCAGTTTTAATTTCCTGCCAGTGGAAGCAAGAACAATATCAAGATTGAAACACTATTTTCAATGAGTCACTCTAGGAGGGGGCTTAGTGGGTTCAGCTGTTAACATTCCCCACATCATCCCTCTATCTCCATGCTCTCTGCTCCACTGTTTGCGTTATTGCATAGGCGCACATGCTCACAGTCACATTAATACTTACACATAGACACAAACTCACACACAGCTCCACACAAACACACTGTAATGGCACTAATGAGACTGCATGACTAATACCTCTTCAGTCCCTTCTTCAGATGAGTGCTTATTATGGTCTGTCAAGGAGATGAGTCAGTCTATGTCATGGTTACCATGGTGACCAAAGCCTCCGGCACTTCCATTAAGTGCCCGCTGGCTAAAATAAGCTCTTTAACCCCTTTAACTGTAGACCTATCAGGAGTCAGTGACACACACACACACACAAACAGACAAGCTGACTTTCTGACCTCTCTTTGGAGACAAGTAAACAGAAAATCCCCCAAAGGGATTTGTACAATACCAAGTTACACACAGGACAGACTAAGTGGCAAGTAAGAACGAAACTCAGATGCATGTGAAAAAAAGAATAAAAGAGATTACATTATTATCAACCTCAGATCACCTCTGTTTGATCCGACAGCTTCCCTACAGGGTAATTTGCTGCTGCTGCTGCTGCTGCTCCACTCACTGCTAGCTCCTAATATGGTGTAATTTGGTCTTTTTCACTCATCACACAAACCATCTCAGACTCAGCTGAAGTGCGAAAGCAACTGTACCCGAGCTAAGTGCATGGGCAGTCATTATGTTCAGCAAACTTGCTGAACTTGTATGTTTCATTGCAGAAATGTATGATGCAGATTAACAAGCTGGTTAACTCGTTTAATAGACATTACTGGATGTGGCCAAAAAGCAAGGTTGGACTGCATGACTGCTTTGAATAACTAGCAGGAAGGAAATGTGTGGGGGTGGAATGAATAAGTAATTCACCCTTAACATCCATGGCTAAAGTCCCCTTATGCAAGGCACCTAATCACCCTGCACCAAGTGTGCTCACTACTCTTGTGAGTACAAGAGGATCGGTTAAATGCTGAAATCAGATTTCCAGTGTACAACATACACATGGACAATAAAGATACTCCTTCTACTTCATTTATAAAAGATACTAAACTGCACTTTACCCACCAGTGAATTAATAGTTTGGACACATTCATTACAACACTGACAAGGGACAAATGATAGGACTGACCATGCTTTTCCTGCTTATAGGCACAATGTTACAGACACTACACGCACAGAAAAATGCTTTCAAGATTCAAGACTCAACTCAAGGGTCACGAGATAAGAAAAAAAGCCATACATGAACAAGACATAGCTATAAGAATACGATAAAATTAAATAAAATAGGAATAAGCATGAGATGCAAAAAGAAGTGAACAAACTGTAAAAGAATGGTCCTGACATAAAATGTATCCATTACAGGCAGAATGCACATGAGTGTAATAAATAGTCAGGCCTCCGATATTTGTGTTTTACTAGATACTACTCCTGCGCATGCCTATTCGAGCTGGTTGGTCACATGACAAGGAAACCGAAACCAAAAAAAAAAGACGAAGGAGGGTAGAGCGCGAGAGGTTCACCGACAAGTTTTTCCTTCTTCGTTCAGTTGTCGGTAAAAGTCTTAATGTGCTATTCTTTGCGTGTTAAGAACTGGAATTTATGTTAGCTAAATTTAATTTGATAAGGCGCGAGTTAATGTTTTAGAAATAGACCAATATTGATTCAGATATCAAAAATATACCTTCGCATCTTCTTTAACCGTTGGCTTCTTGGCTAAAGGTCTAGCTAAGTGTGCGCATGTGCGTTGCGTCGCTGCAGTGAATTATCTTGACGCTTGACAGGACAAGTTAAAATTTGGGGTTGTGTAAAAGTTTAAATAGTGCCCAGAGGACGGGGACGCAGATTAGTCCAACTGAGACAAAGGAGGGTTTTATCTGGGTTGGACTTTTTGTGTTTGTCTGGCGCGTCGGTTTTAGTGTTTGGAGGTAAGCTAGCTGTGTGTAAAGATGAGGCTGAGCGCTGTGCTCCTGTGTGTTTTCCTGATTTGGGTTGAGGGTTCTTGGGGTGACACACCGGCCAACTGCACTTATGAGGACCTGCTGGGAACATGGGTGTTCCAGTTGTCCAAAGGAGGACAGGACAAAACCGTGAACTGCTCCGCTGAAGGTAAAGATCATAACATAACCACAAACTGATCACACAACGAAATTGATCATGACAGCGGTGACAGTTTTTAATCATGTGATAAGCTGAGGCCTGCTTTCAGTTTTTTCTGTATTCTGTCTTGTTTTGATCTAAACTAGCCTTGAGCTAACAGTGATACGATACAGCAAAAGGATGTATAATTCTGTGCATGATCCTCACTGTTAAAATTAATATTGAAGTGCGTTTAATAAATTGGGTTAATCACTATTGTTGAAGACAGATGATTGGAAAGGAATCTTTAAAAACTGAATCTAGATGCATTTTTTGTCATGTGTAATACCATGTCTGATTCCCCCTCAGCCACAGATGTGAGCACAGTGACTGTGACCCTGGAGAAACTGTCTGTAGCCACAGATGGGCTGGGAAACACAGGCTTCTTCACCCTCATCTACAATCAGGGCTTTGAAGTTGTCATCAATGACTACAAATGGTTTGCCTTCTTCAAGGTAAAACATTTCACAATTTTACCACAAAACATGTGCTCCTAGCTAGCCGAGTATCCACTTCCCTCTAACCTTTAACGCCAGCTTGTACTGTTCCTCTTCTTAAGTTAGCGCAGCTTGCTGACTTGCTGCAGTCAAAATTTAACTTATAATTTTATCTATTGCGGACTCTGGTTTTTATTTAAAATTATGTGGAAAGTAAGTTTTTTGTTTGCAGGGTTTAACTCCTCCATGCTTTGGTTTCAACAGCTCTGTTTCCTCTCTCTTTTTTTTTTTTTATCTAATGATGGTATCTGCAAAATGTGTGCTATATAAAAGCAGCAGGTTGAAATCTAATCTTGTGGTCATGTGTCATTTCTCATCACTCACATGACAGTGAGTGGAGGGAAATGTCATGACTAGTCTGTCTCCAACCCATTATATGATTTATCCACTAGGTCAACTTCCTCGTTGTTTGATTTATAGTTTAACTTACTGTAGTAATATGAGAAGAATCATTTGTTGGTTTAGTTCCAATTATTCCTCGTCAAACTATTAGACTATTTGAATAATTGTAATATACATAATATTTTCAGGTGAATTTAGTTGTTTAAAGGAACTGAGTATTTACATAAAATGTCAATACAGAATGGTATATAATCCATTTGTCACCCAACTTTTCAGTACACTCAGGAGGGCTCTAAGGTGACCAGCTACTGCGACCAGACCCTCCCAGGGTGGGTCCACGATGTTCTGGGACGCAACTGGGCCTGTTTTGTAGGGAAGAAGGTGAACCCAGTGACCCCACGCACAGATTTCAAACCGCTCCTTAACAGCAAGTACGTAAACTACGGCAGTTTAATAGATCTCTATAATGCAGAAATAGAGGAACTAAAGTTGTGATCACAAGACTCACTGAGAGTTTTGCTACAATCTACACTGTCACTTCTTTAATTCCTGTCTGATGTGACTCTGGTCATACTCTCAGAAAACTTTGCCTGCAGCATTGAATTTATATCAGATAATCTGATATTTGTAAGAGGAGATGCAAATGTCGACCTAAAGCTGATTCATGTCCTCATGATTATTTTCAGTGTCAAGTTACGGGATTCTATTAGATTCAGGTTTGCTTGTAATTTAAACCAAAATATTGTTAGTCATGGGCTCGGGTCCATAAAAATAGAAGCAACAAATCCACATAACTCTATTTTCATTGCATGTAAGTTAGCCTGCTTTGTTTCTGTAAAACTGGATTCAGATAGTCCTTACAAACAATTGATACATTTTTGTGCTCATTTACGTTTATCGAAACAGATCATCTCCTCACAATGTGCAAATAATGCATATTACATGGCAGACTATATAAGGTCATCCATACTTAACATACAGGAGCCGCATTTTGGGGGATTTCCTAGTTGTCCAATACTATTTGAGAAGGATATACAACATATTTTAAAAAGAGAAATAACCCTTGAAGGTAAGAGCATTAATCTTGGATATTTGCCTAAACAATGGTCAGAGAGACAAATATCTAATAAATGTACTGCTGGTGGCTAACATGAAAAAGCAATACATGTCATCAATAAAAATGGTAGAAGCTTCACAAAGATGGTTTCCTTCTTTTTGATATTTGGGTCTTTGTTTGAGGGGCAAATCAGCCCACGATTTTTAAAATGAAGTCTCACATGTGAAATCATTTGCCCTCCAGGCTGCTCCAGGAGCCATACAAACACAGCCTGGACTTCATCAATGCCATCAACACTGTTCAGAGATCATGGAAGGCTGTGCACTATCAGGAGAATGAGATGTACACTTTACAGGAGCTGCACTACAGAGCAGGAGGCCCTGCCTCGCGTATCCCAGTGTGAGTATTTACTTATGCCACTTTCACATTGAAAGCCAGTTGGGTTTAGTGTCTTGCTCAAGGACACTTCGGCATATGGCACACTCGGGCCACAGCCGCCACTGCCGTGTTTTCAGTCCTCATACGGCATCGCCTACTTTGCAGATAACATTGCATTTTGTTGTTGACCTGAGGAATGAAGACCGGTCAAATCCTCTGCCTGATTTCTGCCGCCAAATCTCCTCTTCTCCTCAGATGCAGAGCAATGCCATTAAATCGTTAAAGTTTGGGATAACACTATACAAACTGTTCATAAACACAGTCGCAAACAGTCTCGTTAAAGTCTCATTAAAGTGTGGGATATCGCTATACAAACTGTCTATAAACACAGTTGCATATGCATTCCCCAATCGGTGCAATTTTCCAAACATGATGTAGGACTAATTCTCCTAGGTAAATTAACGATCATGTAACAACACATTTGATTTGTTTAATTGGAAAAAAATGAACAAAAATCTCTGCCCTTCAGAGATTGGCCTTTATGGGAGTAGACCAATACTTGTTTTTGAGCTGAAGCTTGTCAAAATCTCAGGTCGATTGCCAGGTCGGTGACCCGAGATGACCCTTTCACATCAAGTGCAAAAAGGCGGGTCGTTTCTCACTCAATGTGAAAGGGGCTTTACATTTAACATTTTATACTCCATGCTGTCATGGGTGGAAAAATCATGTACGTAACTCCTAATGTAGCTCCATCGTATCATTTCAGGTGTGTGACAGGCCCAATCACTTAAATGTAAAATAAAGACGTACTTCACCCAGAATAGAAGTGACACATATGTATTCAAAAGCTCTTTGAAATGTACCATTTGAAACGTTCTAATACTAATGGATCCTCCCTATGATGGATTTAGATACACTGTTATTCTGTTGCACTTTGTCAATGCAAATATCAGATGAATAAATGCCTATGTTATGTGACTTTTTATTTTTACTTTAGGCGTGTTCGCCCTGCGCCTGTGAAAGCTGATGTAGCCAAGATGGCGGCAGGTCTGCCAGAGCATTGGGACTGGAGAAATGTTAATGGGGTTAACTTTGTTAGCCCCGTGAGAAACCAAGGTGACATTTTTTTTTTTTTTTTTTTTTTTATTCTGTAGAAACATTGAAAGAGTTGTAACTGTTTAGTGCTGAAGAAGTTTCAAGTTATTAAAACAACTGAAAGATGTATGTATTTTTCACATTCCCAAGTGACATTAGACATAAAAAAAAGTTTTACAGGATCATACCTTTATATTCAGCCTGTCATTAAGCCAGAAAGCAACAGAAGCAGCAGTTCAGCATCTTTGCTTGCCTCTTGGCACTTCTGGGTGTGTTTTCTGGTCTCCTCTTGTGTTTCTGCACAGCCTAGTGTGAGAGTGGAGAGATTATACGTGCTGAGTGCTTTGAGAGTCTGAGAGGGTTTTTGTAGGGTGGGGTTTAAGGATGTGGAGAGGTGTGAAGTGTTTCACTAGAATCCTCTAAGCCACAGTGCAGGGCTGTAAGACTTTTTTTGCTTCTGTGTTATGAGTTGGGCTTTTGCAGGTTCCATTTTTGTCCACAAAAACTGGTGGGATTGACGATGAATTGGTTTGATTGGTCTTACAAAGCCTGTAATGCAAGGAGGACCAGAGCTGAATCAGAGCTGCCAATACTTTTACAAACTTTTAACTATCTACACTATAGATATTCTTTGTACAAATACTAATAAGAAAATAATTAGTTTGTTGTCTTATTTGCTTTCTCATTCTCAGTGTTTGACACACCCCTAGGTTGCATTAAACCTACAGACACATACATCTGTACTTCTGACTGGCATATTGCACTCCTGTCATAGATGTTTTCCATATTTATGGTCATGCTTTTCTTGTAACATGAGCATCAAACCTGATTAGACAATTATGATTCCATGACTTATTTTGATACATATAAATTGCTTCATGTGGGTATTTCCCTGAGGAACACTAATAGTTGGTGTAAAAGAAACTCAGATTTGGTGTAAGTTAATGATCTTATATGGTGTTATTTGCTGTAGGATTGTGGAGGTTAAAGTTGTAGGTGTCACTGTCATATCAGTTGCCTCAAATCTTGTAATGGAACAGCACAAGTTTCCCTCTAGCGCAGATCTTTAATCTATATGAATGGCTTTTATTAGTCTTAAGAAACAAAATGTCTCCAATAAACTGTTCAGTGTCAGTCTGACTTAAATCATTACCTCAATTAAATCACCCTGCAAATCCCTGCAGCCTCTGTTGCCTGGCCTAATTTGTTTCTGCAGAGCATTTTATTAAGAACTTAGTGTCTCAGACTGTGTATGGTAACCACTTCCATTAATCAGTGTGTCTGTCTCTGTGCCTTGCTCCATTATTATGCATAGCTGAGGCTGATAAGTATACTGGGGCAAGGACATTAAATGCTGAGTGGTGTAATATGTTCTTGAAGAAATGTACTATTAAAGCACAAATTTGCAACTTTTCTATCATAGGTGTTGTATCAAGTGTGCACGCATTTCTTTTGTTGGCTTACTGTGTGTTCATCTTTTGGTGTAAATCCCTCTTGTTTCAGCATCTTGTGGCAGCTGCTACTCCTTCGCCTCCATGGGAATGCTGGAAGCTCGTGTTCGAATCCTCACCAACAACAGCGATGCCCCCATCCTCAGCCCTCAACAAGTGGTCTCCTGCTCTGAATACTCTCAAGGTAAACTAACCTGATAAATTCTCTTTAAAACAGTGAATGCAGATATTCATTGGATAGCAATGTATGTGTTGTACTGTGGAAAACACGACGCTCCCTTCTACCATCTTATTAGAGCAAGTAATGCTGAAGTGTTTTTTGGAAAATGTATCCTCACTGCCATGTGAAAGTCAAGCATTTCTTTAGTGCATTTTTTCTTTTACTAATTACTTGAAATTGATCTGTAAAAAGCATCTTAATTTTTCCATCTTGGACCACTTAATAGATTTTTAATAAGACCTTGTAAGAAAGTTAAGACAACCTCCAAAAATATTTTGGACAGTTCTGAATTTTATACCTGTTGAGCAAAGCAGATGTTTTTTCCTTTTCCAAGGCTGTGACGGTGGGTTCCCATACCTGATTGGGAAGTATATACAGGATTTTGGCATCGTGGATGAGTCATGCTTTCCATATATTGCGAAGAACTCTCCATGTGGTGTTCCAAAGAACTGCGGCCGCATGTACACGGCAGAATACAGCTATGTTGGTGGATTTTATGGAGGCTGTAGTGAGACGGCCATGATGCTGGAGCTAGTCAAGAATGGACCAATGGCAGTGGCTTTTGAGGTAAAACAACTGTTCCTATCTAAAGCATTGCAAATTTTACAGCAAGTTGTTGTACTGCAGTCACTTTGTCCTTTTTCCCATGGGGGAATGTGCGGTAGTGCACTGAATGCTCCCTGATCTTCTGATCTTGTAGTAATGTAGTATTTTGCTCTATTTATTTTGGATTGTGTGGAAATTTGAGATTAGAAAGCAAAATGTCTGAAGTTTCAAGTGTGTGATACAACCATACTGGGTAGGATTTTCTAAATCCTGTAGTCTGAGCTCTGCTTTCATTTATTTTCACAACTTATCAGAAATTCTTGCAAGCTTAAAGGTCAATGGTTTTGTCTCAGGTGCTCTATGTATTAAGAATGGAGGCTCACCTCACATAAACGCACTGAGCAGAACCTTGTAATATACAAGAAATCATTAAACTAAATCTCCACAAATGCCACTTCTCTCAACATAAATGATTTCCTAAATCTTTGCAAGTACGGGTTTAAATTTGTCACCCCAAACCACATCCAAGCCAACTAAATGCTGACATTCAACTACCCCAATAATAAATGAATCTTATTAAATTAAATTAATTTTATATTTTTTTCTTTCTGAATTCTTCTTTCTGTAATGTTTTGTCTACTTTATTATTTTTGACTCAGCAGACATTTTCTTCACAAATGGGCTAAAGAATATAAAGTAAATATTCCCTCTGTGTCCACAGGTCTACCCTGACTTCATGCACTACAAGGAGGGCATCTACCACCACACGGGCCTTGCAGACCCCTTCAACCCATTCGAGCTGACCAACCACGCTGTGCTGTTAGTGGGCTATGGCCGCTGCCACAAGACTGGACAGAAGTACTGGATTGTGAAGAACAGCTGGGGTACCACCTGGGGCGAGGACGGCTTCTTCCGAATCCGCCGGGGAAGTGATGAGTGTGCTATCGAGAGCATCGCAGTCGCGGCCAAACCTATCCCCAAAGTGTAGAAGCTGGCAACTCAGAACAGGAGTAGGCTTTGATGATGAGTCTTGATGGTGCACATTAGATATTCCTAAGTAGCTTGTCTGTTTTTGACCCGAAGCTAAAATCTGTAACTTTTCCTTAATCCTACAAGTGGAGTCAGAAAACCTTGAAAATTGTACATTGAGATGAAAAGTTATGGATTTCTACTTTAACATCAATGTTGACTGTGAAAGAGATTTAAAAGGGAAATCAACACAAAATCTGAATCAAAATATCTCAATCAAATTGAGTATGAACAAAGATGAAAGATTAAGATAAAATATCACATTTCCTTCATTTTAATCAGATTCTTCAGTTGTCTCTAGTTTATTTTCCTGATTGCTGTTGATTAGTAAACTGTCCTGCACAAAGTGGCGACATAGGGATGTAAAAGTATTCTCTGCAACTTATTCTCACACCCCATTTTGTACAAAAATATTTTTTAATTGAAGGGAAACACTTAACAGTTGACCTCATCATGTCATCTGCTCATGTTTCACTTTTTTATATTGCTGTCTAGCTGCCCTATTCAGGCTAGGACTGCCAGAACAAACTTGAAATCGAAATGGATTGGCACACACTGTAATAGTAACATTTAAAGGGAATTGAGAATTTGGTGTTTGACAGGTGCATGGCATTTAATCTTTGTCTCAGGGAAACACGGTGGGGAATCGGTATATCTTCCGTTCTGTCTGCTGAAACTGACATGTTTCTCTGTGGGGCTCTGTCTGATTTCTGAATCGATTAATAAAGCAACTGATTGTGGAGACTTTTGTTCCGCCTCCTTTTTGTTGTTGATTCAATGAATGTTTTGTGTGTGAGAGAGCGAACAGCACACAAATTGTTACTTCTGGGTGATTTATAGTCGTGTGTATCTTTGGTCGGTGGAGATATACAGTGGACTGAAAGTATACAGCTCTGTTAAACTGGCAGGTTCTTGTGATGTATAATTGCCAGATTGAAACAGAATTTCTATACCATTTTACTTTAAGAAATTGTCATTTGATGTCATTTGCAGTGGGGCTGAAAAAGATCTCATAATTGTGCACACCATTCTCGGAAAGCTCTACACATTACAAGCCAAACATCAAATCAGAAGGATCAGATAAGTATTAGGTATTAGGTCTGTGGTGAGAAATAAGGTCTCTATCTATGTTTCCTATGTGGGTTCTGTGGTATTACATGGGTTGTAGTTTTCAAAATAAAAGGAGTAGTAAAAACCTACTGATGTAACAGGTTTTACATATCCACTGTAACTCTGTGTATAACAGGATGAATGATATTTGTGCTTTATATTTAATTTGACCAGACCAATTACGTGTTGCTGAGTTAAATGTGTGGTTGAATACAGCTCATCACTGTGTATGAGTAAAGTATGTGTGTGCTGCTCTTGGATATTACTTTTAATGTTATACTCTTCAAAAGAATATGGAATGCTTTTTTTCATCCGCTATCTAAAAAAATAAATAAAATAAAATAAAAAAACATAACTTTTGGTGAACCCAAAAAGTGCCCTCCAAATATCTCCACCAACAACACTCCAACATTGTATACAGGTTTATGTGCAACATAGTAAGGGACCATTCTGCTAGAACTATTAGTCCCTATAATGACTAACTATTAATTACTAAATGAAGCCATTTTACATGTGATGAGCTTTGTATTGTTTGACACTTCTGGCAGTCTAAACACTGCTTATCTTTTTGGAGGACTTAAATCCACCCCGGCTCTCCCTGGCAGCTCCTCGGAGGGAGTCACAAGGTCCAGGCGTCTCCGCTCCACTCCCCACCTCCCCCTCTCGCTCCCAGCTCTCTCGGCGTTTCTGTGCGCTGTCCTGTGCTGTTCCCCTTTCATCCCAGGCCCTCTCCATTACGGTGGATTCATGCTCAGCTCTCGCCCTCCTCGGTCGCCATGCAGAACAACCACCACAAGGAGCACCTCTACAAGATCCTTGTGATAGGGGACCTCGGGGTCGGCAAGACCAGCATCATCAAGCGGTATGTCCATCACAACTTCAGCCCCAACTACCGAGCGACCATCGGGGTGGACTTCGCCCTCAAAGTCCTCAACTGGGACCAGGAGACGGTGCGTCTGCAGCTGTGGGACATCGCAGGTACGGTGCAGCTTGAACGCAGGGAAATAGCAAGTCACACGCAGATAATTTGATTTAAAAAAAAAAAAAAAAAAAAAAAAAAAAAGTTAGAAATTACACAAAGAAGTTACTTTCTGTGACTTCCTTTCCTCTAAGTCAAACTTTACACAGGGTTTAGAAGTATCTTTAAACAGATAAATAGGCTATGTGTTTAAAAAGCAGCCTTATTAGGATCCAGTGGTCAACAGCGAGTATTAAACAATATTAGTTCATTGTTTTACTTTTCTTTAGAAAATTAATTTTCATATGACCATAAAGATGAAAAAACAGTTGATAGATAATTAAAGGCATTTTCTCTAGGAAATGAATTATTTAAGTGTCTTTGAGGGTGGATTTGAAAATGCCATAATGTTTGAAGCCCTAAGAAAATGATGTTTTATTATTATATATTATTTTGTTGTTCTTTCTTGGTCAAGGAATTGGCAAACCTAATCACACAATGTCAGAGAGTAAGCTTTCAGAATAATTGATGAAATATTTATCATACTCAATTGAGTTTTTCACTCAGTAAAGACAGTGTGAGGCCTGATTACTCATTTTAAAATAGTGCAGATAAACAGATTCTCTACACTATAACTTGCTGTTGGGTCTATTGCAACTCTTACTAAACTATTATTGTAGGGATAATATTAAGGGTTAATGTTCCTCATGTGAACCAGCTGACCTGTTGGCATAACTCACTTCAAATCACTTGGCAAGGCACTTCTGCGGTCACAAGTTAAAAAAAAAAAAAAGAAAGAAAGATTATTTTCATTCCATAAAATGAGTCTTACAGTCACGTGACAGTGAAGGAGCATCATGACAGCACATGATAAACCTGAAATCAACCTTAACAACTGTCGTCCACTTTGAGGTCATTGGCATAAAGCTTTGTCATTTGGGCCTGGATTTCAAATAATCTAATTTGCAGTAAAAAAAAAAAAAAAAGAAGCCCAGAATACATATTTATTACATCTATCATTTGATCTCAGTTTTCTTGCTTTAAAACTATGTGTAATAATATTTATTTATTAATAATAATAATATAATAAATGCACAGCACATATTTACCTACATTTGAACCATCAAGTGAATCAATCAAATCTCCACATGTTTTTTAATTCTTTTTAATTTCTTCTAAATTTAGTGTTTGTATATTATATTATATATTTGTATCATATGTTGTACACTGCGCCACAGTGGATGGGTTTGATAAAGGAAAGCTACAAGCATGAGAAACTGTAGTACTTCTTAGTACTTTTCGATGCTTTGATAGCCTCGGTCGACCACAGAGATCAGAAGTAATACAGACTTTTGACCGTGATGCTGTTGGCTAAGATGACAAACCTTAAAGGCTGCAGCGGCCTCATGTCACATGAGTGTCGGCTGAGGTTTAGAAGAATCCTCTGACCTGCTGCTCTCTCTCCCCTTTTGTGCACTCTCTCCGGTAAGCGCAAGCAGTCATGTGTCTGAAACTCATGTGAGGGAGATTTGAGGCCCAAGCTCCTGTATACAGAAAGCTTCTTTTATAAAACAAAGATGAGTGTCTCCCTCAGAGGAAACTGCTATAGGTCTTGTGTTGTACTCTGTGTGCTCCCTAAACTCATAAAGAGAAAGACTTGCAGTAATAAAGCCTAAGTAATCCTAATTACAGCATCATACTAGATCCCAGTTTAGTTTCCAGAATATTTCAAGTTATCAAAATAACAAACAATGTCAGTAGAACATATATTTCTTGTTGAATATTTTTACTTCACCAGCTGCAGGTCTGTTTGGTGATTTTAACCGACTAAAGTTCTCATGCCACAGTTATAATAAATCCCTGACAGTTTTTGTGCATTTCCCAAGATAAACAACTTGAACCGTTCTATTTTGGTCCGCCATTTTGCCATGGCCTGGGCTGACAGGCTGACAGCTTCACAGGGTTTCACTATGTATAAATAAGTGAGATATATAGAACTTATTTCAGGAGCTTTAAACACACTGCGTGGGTCTTATCGTCCTATGGTAACCGTGGAAAACTTAAATAGATTTATCTGTCATGTTTTGACATACATAATGAGATGCACAGGTTTCAACTTTCAGTGCAATCTGATCAGCCTACACCCACGTGTAGTTGTTAGGCTATAAAATCTTCCATAAAGTGTCAGTGTCATAAAAAAACTTTGCTTGAGGAAAAAATGGGGCATCATTTTCTGCCTGGCACAGTGAAATGCTGGACAGAAGTATTAGGTATTCGACAAGCAAGTGCCCCTCTGATATGTCCTGGAGGAAGACCTCCTCCCAGCTGGTCTGCAGCTGACCCTGTCCTCTGAACCGCCTGTTCAGGTAAGAAATAGTCCTGTGGGACTGAACAAGAAATAAATTAATATATATGATCTATATTATATTATCCATATTATATATTTCTTTCCTGCTGAGCAGTTTGGGATATCAGTTTAGGCTCACACATGGTGTGAAAATATCTAGCCCACAGGCTGATTGTATTCACCAACTGAGTGGCTGAACCTAATGGTGTTATAGCAGACATTATGGATGGGACAATCTGTGTGGATCCAACATTCCAACAGACCTTATCAAATTAATTTTATCCCCAGGAATTTTTCAGACAATCTCACAGGCAGGCAGGCACACCTCTCCTCTCTCTGCGTGACTGCCTCTTCTCTCCATCATGCTTCTTCTCATGAATGGAGAAGGAGGTGAGACACGTAGAGAATGCACACAAGCATGGATGAAACAGGAGTGTGATACCCTTAGTGGTAACACTTTCTATGAAGGTTGTATTTATAATGCCCTATGAATGCACTCATAATATTTTATAAGGTGTCTATAAAGCATTATAATGGTCATTATTACCATCTATACATATTCACAAGTCGTCATAACCAACTTCATGATGCACTATGACAACTGGTTATGAATGATTATAATTTTAATCTGAATAGTGCATTATAAATATGTCAATATCTGCCTAGTCACTTGTTCATTTTATGATGCATCATAACTACTTTGCTTTTCTAAATGTGCATAGTGATGCATAATGAGTTTTGACTTCACCTATAGGCTTTATATCTGTAGTTATAAGTATATTTAATAAAGTTATAATAATGTATACATCACCCTACAGCACAGTTATAAACAGCTATGCAATATCATAAGTGCTATTTGTCAGCGCTAAGTAAAGTGACAAGAATATGACACTATTATTAACAGATATAAGTTACTATGAGTAATTAAAAGGTGCAATGAACTAAGTCCTGAGTCTGGCATCTTTACCCCATATGCACAATGTTAATATCATAGGTGTTATTTGTCAGCTTTAGGTAAATTAGTGCAAATGAGGTGTTGTGGATATAAGACTATTATAAACAAATATGAGGCACAATGAAATGAGAGCCTGGACAGTAAAGACAAAAGGAATGCATTTAGTTCACTTTATTTTCATTTAAACCAACACACATAATCAGAATGATTATCAATGCTCTGAGCACATTACACAAACACATGAAACAGGCCACAAAAGTGGCACGGCGTGGTCCTAGAAAAAGTGCCTTTGGGTTGGTGAGGTGATTCAGGGTCAGAGGTCAGGAGATGGTTTGACAGCAACTACAAGAAGAACAGAGGCAAATATTTAGTGCTCTAGCTGGGTTTGTTTTTTATGCAGAAAGGTTTGATTGAAAACACATAAGCAAATCACGTGTTTTTGTTTAAAGCAGCCTAATGAGACATTATGTTACCGCATATCATGCAGACACCACCCGTAGGTGGCTTAAGCTAGCTAGACGAAAGTTACCAGACACGGCTAGTTTTAATTCACAAATTAGATCGTTTTCATATTCTTGCGTTTAGTGATTGAAACCATTCGAAATCATTGCTTTAATACGTAAACCATGTGCTTCATGTAAGCAAAGTAAGGCATTAGCTCACAAAACACTAGCAGGACAGTGAGACAACCTACCTGTCCTGGAGAGGACTCAGCGAAGAAAGAGCGGAAAACCCGCAGTCAATGCTTTACGACAGTGGGAGGAGCTGAGGAGGGAGGTGGATGGGTGGGGTCGGGGGCCATGGACTAAAGAATGATTTCTACAATAATAATAATATTAATAAAAATGATATTAAAATAATATCTGACGGCATTCAATAAATGCGGACATTTCTAGCGACCCTCTATAAAGAAGCGGTGTCACGGTGGATGTGAAACTGTCACGAAAATTAATCTATTGTTTGGTGCCTGCCGATTTTTCTCAAATTTTCATGCCGCTCGAAACGGATTTCAAACTGATGTATTTCAATTGGAAGTTATTTCGTACTATGAGGACGACTGTCAATGTGACACTGCGCAATGAAGAGGTTTGATTTAATTTCATTTAGACTAGATTTGTAATGGTCTTATTTCGGTTTTTAATGCAACGTCAATTTTGCTGCAGGATTCGGCACTTTGAGATTCGAAAAAAAATAACGGTTATTTGTTATATCGGTCTCTTATACATCGCTAGAAATGTCCGCATTTATTGAATTCCGTCAGATATTATTTTATTATCGTTTTTATTTATATTATTATTATTATTGTAGAAATGTCATTCCTTAGTCCATGACCCCTGACCTCTGACCCCACCCACCTCCGTCCCCAGCTCCACCCACTGTCGTAAAGCATTGACTATACGTACTAGTCGTAAAGCGGCTTTTCTTTCCTTTCTCCGCTGAGTCCTCTCCAGGACAGGTAGGTTGTCTCTCTGTCCAGCTAGTGTTTTGTGAGCTAATGCCTTACTTTGCTTACATGAAGCACATGGTTTACGTATTAAAGCAATGATTTCGAATGGTTTCATTAAACGCAAGAATATGAAAACGATCTAATTTGTGAATTAAAACTAGCCGTGTCTGGTAACTTTCGTGTAGCTAGTTTAAGCCACCTACGGGTAATCTGCGGTGCCTGCACGATATGCGCTAACATAATGTCTCATTAGGCTGCTTTAAACAAAAAAAACGTGATCTGCTTATGTGTTTTCAATCAAACCTTTCTGCATAAAAACAAACCCAGCTAGAGCACTAAAGATTTGCCTGTGTTCTTGTAGTTGCTGTCAAACCATCTCCTGACCTTTGACCCTGAATCACCTCACCAACCCAAAGGCACTTTTAAGAGCCACATCTCTAGGACCACGCCGTGCCACTTTTGTGGCCTGTTTCACATGTTTCATGTGTTTGTGTAATGTGCTCAGAACATTGATAATCATTCTGATTATGTGTGTAGTTTTAAATGAAAATAAAGTGAACTAAATGCATTCCTTTTGTCTTTACTGTCCAGGCTCTCATTTCATTGTGCCTCATATTTGTTTTCAATAGTCTTATATCCACAGCACCTCATTTGCACTAATTTACCTAAAGCTGACAAATAACACCTATGATATTAACATTGTGCATATGGGGTAAAGATGCCAGACTCAGGACTTAGTTCATTGCACCTTTTAATTACTCATAGTAACTTATATCTGTTAATAATAGTGTCATATTCTTGTCACTTTACTTAGCGCTGACAAATAGCACTTATGATATTGCATAGCTGTTTATAACAGTGTGCTGTAGGGAGATGTATACATTATTATAACTTTATTAAATATACTTACAACTACAGATATAAAGCCTATAGGTGAAGTCAAAACTCATTATGCATCACTATGCACATTTAGCAAAGCAAAGTAGTTATGATGCATCATAAAATGAACAAGTGACTAGGCAGATATTGACATATTTATAATGCACTATTCAGATTAAAATTATAATCATTCATAACCAGTTGTCATAGTGCATCATGAAGTTGGTTATGACGACTTGTGAATATGTATAGATGGTAATAATGACCATTATAATGCTTTATAGACACCTTATAAAATATTATGAGTGCATTCATAGGGCATTATAAATACAACCTTCATAGAAAGTGTTACCAAATTAGTAAATTGGATTAGGACTACACCCCGGTACAAAACAATAATACACTGCTGTATGTGTGTCTGTGTGCATGTCTTTCAGGTCAGGAGAGGTTTGGCAACATGACCCGTGTGTATTACCGAGAAGCTATGGGCGCCTTCATTGTGTTTGACGTGACGCGGCCCGCTTCCTTTGAGGCTGTCACAAAGTGGAAGGAGGACTTGGATTCCAAACTGACACTTGCCAATGGGAAACATGTGGCCACCGTGCTTTTGGCTAACAAATGTGACCAGGGTCGGGATGTACTCACCAATAATGGAATAAAGATGGAGCAGTTCTGCCAGGAGAATGGCTTTGTGGGGTGGTACGAGACATCTGCTAAGGTGAGAATGAGACACACTCATAGCACTGACATAACTAGAATGAAACATAGGCATTCCTTTAGTATCAGCTCTGAGAATCAAGCCTGCATGTCAGCAGATGTGCCCTTTCTGTTCAGATGTCCTTGAGGGACAGCTGACTCCTTGACTCCATAAGAGCCAGCACCTGATTAGCCTGCTGTGGAGATGCAACCACATTCAGCATCTGAGGAAATCATTTAAAAGTGCTGAGTTTAACAGTCTCAGTCTATTCAGTAGTTGCATAGGAATAAAGGCCCAATCACAGAGTTGTGCTGAGTTTTCAAAGCGCCTCACTGCACATGCTCCTTCAGTGTTATTCCAGGTCAGCAACGTTTCCCTCAGGTGCCCTATCATCATAGAGACAAAATCCCCAGGAATGTTGAGGGAATATAAGAACCACAATTTTCCACTAATTGTCAAAGAGACATGTTTATTCTCTGGCGTGGCCTTTTTTTTTTGATTCAAAATTTTACTTAAATCTAAAAAGTCACCCTGAATTTCAGAATCCGTCTATACAAGTGCTTTTCATTCAGACATGAGCTACACACTGGCACAATGACACTCAGCTCGAGTCATCACTGAGGCAGCTAGGAATCTCACAGCTGGATGGTAAAAGAAGAAAATAGACCAAGACACACTCACACACTCTTCACACACCCACGTACAGTACAAAAACTGCAATAAATCTTGATTAAAACACTCAATTATAGTACTGAATGCAAAATTTATTTTGTATATGCAGTACACAGCTGCAACAAAACAGTAATAGAAAGCATCTACATCTGAATGAAGACACGTGTGAGTTGCAGACACTTGTGTTTGTGCCAAGATGTCTTTGTTCAGTGAGAAAAATTTTTGAGACATTTTTCTGCATAATGAAGGCCTATACTGTCACAAGGTAAGGGTGGTACTGTAAACAGATGTACATTGTAGACTGATAAGATAAGTTTAGGGTTAGGGCTCATTGAGATCAGAGCTGTGTGCTGTTGTACCTTCTGATGACAGTGGACACCACGGAGCGTCTAAAGTGTTCTGTACTGCACCGGGGTTTGATGATCTGCTGAATGACTAAGTGACAGCTGGTTACAGCTGGTATGTGAAAAATGTTACTAGTTGTACACCTGTATAGCTCAGAAACCTACCATATTGAAACAACTTTGTATTTGAATGTTTGTAACATGAATAGTAAATGGCCATTCATTTTAGCTCATGTATGTATTATCTTGAAAGGCTCAGGACATGTTGTGCATGTGCACTGCAGGAACAGTTGGCAGAGATTAGAGAAGGTGTAGAGAAGGTTTATGAGACAGTTTGTGTTGAGTTGCACTTGTTCACACCCCTCTGAATGAGGCAAACTCTGTGTGAGAAGAGTATCTCTCTCTGATTAGTTTTTATCCTTTTTAGCTGAGTTACTCTGTGTTCAATAGTGTTTTTTATGTTTGTGTATTTCTGTGTTATAAAGTAATCTGACATGTGTCCAGATGCATGGGTCATAACATTGCGATACATTCATGTATGATACATTTTGTTATGGAGTGATATGTTATTCAGTGCATTTCACACTGGCATGGTTTTAACAGTTATTTATTTTAGTTATTTAACATACATTTTCCATTTTAAAGTTGAATGACTATTTCTCTCCAGTTGCTTGGTATATAGTTCTTTTCTACCTAGCGGTTCTCAAAGCTCTTTTACTGTCACAATAACACACCATATAAAAATGTTCTTACTTAACATTTTAGATTTGATGGTGAAAGTGTGTCTGCACTGTCGGAAAGGTGGCTGTTGTTATTTCCTTGCTACAAAGCAACACTAGGCACACTAGTCAGCCCATTGCTGGTTTTGGGCAGTATGTGAGATAAGGTCAAGAGGGCACACTTTTCATTCTTCATCTTCATCTCATCTAACATTCAAATACATCAAATAACACGATCATGTAGAATGAATGAACCAACTGAATGTTACACAGGTGCAGCCTGCTCTTTTGCCATTTCCTCTTGTCTGAGAGTGGAAACTATGCACTCAATTAGCAGCAGTGTAACTTTACTGGGTCCACGTATTAATGTAAACTGTTTCCAGTTGGGGATAATGAATTATTGACATGGCTTTCATTCTGCCCTGCTAAGGTCACATCTTAGTTAGCTTAACTTCAATAACAGATCAATAACAGAAACACTTGGTCAGGATATAACCCATCAGGACGAATTGTTGAGAACTGAACTGAAAAGGATTAGTTTTTGGGTTGGAGTTAGAATATTCCAGGTGTCTCTTACACATTTTCCTTTGATATTATGCAAACAAACAATGCATTTCTCACATTTTTAATAGTCTTATCCCAGTAGCTTTTGTTTTTGCTGTATTTTCCACTGTTGTGTTTGTGTGTAAATGAGGCTAACGTGGCATTGTGATTTGTCTCCGTCTTAGACCACTGGCAGCCACTGTGAATAAATGTATGCAAAGATCCCTTTCAGTTTGTGTTTACGTCACAGCTGCTGCCTGGTGCTTCATACATCTATTCAGTTTAGTAACGGTCCATTTGAGCCACTCACCTGCTCTCACAGGTTCTTCGCACTGATTTTTCCTTCTGCAAAGACATTTCTATATGCACCTTGTTCAGTAACTCATAATAATGTTAGAATGCACTGACGTATTTAGTTTCTGTCACGTCATTGTTCCATATTCGTTCCATTTCACCCTGAATCCATATAATTTTTTGCTTTTCCCTCTGTATTCAGGAAAATATCAACATTGATGAAGCAGCTAACTGCTTGGTGAAACACATCATTGCCAGTGAGAACGACATGCTCCAATCAGAGATCCCGGACACCATCATACCTCAGTTAGAGAAGGACAAAGGCGGGACATGCTCCTCCTGCTTCAGGTCCCAGTAACAGTACCACCCAACACTTGGACGTCTTTTTGTATCTCGTTACACACAAAATCAAGTGGGTGTGTGAGCAGGTGACAGAGGGAGAACTACTTTGACTGTGTTTGAGTACAAGGGTATGGGTGGCAGCTCTTTTCCTGTCTTGTAGCTCAGATGGGTGGGTGGCTGGTATTCGGGTGGGGGTTGTGGGTGGACGACAGAAGCAGCTGGCAAAAGAAATGGATGGATTGAAACAGGGACTGAAATAGGGGAAGATAGATGGATGCAGCTGTGTGCGGTTGTCAAATGCAAGGTCACCCTCTGGGCGACTTCAAGCCTTGACACTGCCACTTCAGGTTACCATGGAGATGGAGTTAATGAACACATGCACAGAGAGGTTGCAGTGAATCACAGAATATCTGCACCAAAGGTCTGCAGAGGTAATCACTGCAGACAACATAGAAGAGCTGTCTCTCTTTCTCCTTCACACTGTCGTCCCTGCTTTCTTCCACTGTGTTTTTTCCTCCGTACCCTTCTCTGATAACATTTTTATTTTTTCATTCTTGACTAATGGGCAAGCAAAAAGTGACCAACCATCCAAAGCAGTCTCCTCTCAGTCCTGATAAGACACAGCACATAAAATGGTTTATTTTGCATCATCATTTCTTGGGTCTATGCATGTCCCCGATAATGTAATGTAAAGCGGTTTATGTAATTAAAGTGCCTTTTCTAATGCAACCCTTTTTATGGAATGTTCTCAGTAGATATCAATAGATGTATTAACTATATATATATTATTTATGAATGATCCTAAATGTGCATATTTCTTCTTTCTTTTTACCGCTGAGGTAGAATTCAACCCAATTCTATGGCAGCGTGTTAAAGATTCCATAATAAACACTGACTGTGTGTTGAAGAAAGTCAAAGCAAATAAGATTCATATAAAATTTCTGTTCCACAGTGAATTGTTTGTAATAATTGTAATTATGGAATAAATGCAAATATGTCTACAACTATGTACATATTATATACAGCAGATTATAGAACCAAAGATGTATCCAGTTTTCAAAAAATGTTCATGTGAATAAACCATAGCTGTATTGACTGTCTGGCTGTTGTTTGTCTGAGTCATAAGTAATATGATTTACTTTATGTTTACACCTTAACTAGGAGTTTTGATGTGATTTGGGATATGGGAAAATGATGCCTCTTTCATTCCCGCTCAGTACCATGAATGCATCAATGCCCAGCGCTGTGTAACATGGGTCGATTAGATAAGACAAGACAAGACAAGTTACAGTCTCACAGCAGCAGGAAGGAAGGACCTGCAGTAAAGGTCCTTCACACAGCACAGGTGAAGCTGTTGACTGCTGAAGGTGCTGCCCAGTGCTGTTAAGCCGGATTTCCATACACGGCCTACCTCCACACCGCCCCACCATCCACTTTAAACGAGGCCAATGGGAAGCTTTTCTGGTTACTTTTTACCTCCTCTGTGGTCGGTCCGAAGTCGGTGAATTGGGGCCGAAAATGTGACGTAGAACGCTGCTTACTACTGATTGGTCAGAAAAAAAAAATCAGCACCAGGTACAAGGTTGACTAGACAGACAGTATTGACTAGTAGTAAGCTGCTCACTCTTGTGTCGGTACATTTTTTTTAAATGATGACTGGAAAAGTAATGTCGTTCTGAGGGCTTTTCTGTCCTTGTTGGGAGAAGAGAGTATACAGCGGGAGTTGGACTCGGAACGACAAGGTTTTCGAGCGGATCGCGGCTGAGATGGACAAACTTGGCTTTATCAGGACGGTAAGAGAAATGAAGGAGAAGCTTAAAAAAATGAAGGCCGATTATCGGGCCGTCAAGGGGCACAACAATACGAGTGGTGCTGATCGAAAGGTATGAGATGAACGCGATATACGGTCACACACCAGGGAGCGCCGGTAGGGAAGCTTGCCTTGAATCCATCCTGCTGGGGCAGTCCTCCGCTAAGTGTTTATCTTTTATTACGTTCATTGTGTTCTGCTTGAATGTTCAAACTGTTGTTTTCCTTCGTTCATTGGTTGTTGGAACATAACTTTACTGTGCAGCCCACTGTTGCTAGTGGCAACAAGCGTGGGCGTGGGTGTGGCTAAAGCCTGCAAATGAGGGGAGGGGGGTCGCTCCTAAGCAATGGAAAAGGTAGTTAAAAAAAGGTGGTGATAAGCTACTGGTGAGGTGTGGGGTGGTGTGGAGGTAGGCCATGTATGGAAATCCGGCTTTATAGCGCCATGGGGGGTGTGGGACTGGTTTTGATATCTTTGCTTACATTAAGAGTGTAAGCTAGAACAGAGTCGGCCTTCTACACCAGTCTGTTCAGTCTGTTTTTGTCTTCCTGTGATATGCTGCTGATAGGAGACTACTCATTAATAGATGGGTGATGCGAAAACAGTGTCATAAAGGACCTGTAGTGCTCCCTACACTCCGAGGGACCTAAGTGTTCTTAGCAGGTAGAGTCTGGTCAGGCATTTCTTATAAAGTGCCCTAGCATGGACAGACAAGTCCAGTTTTTTGTTCAGGTGAACACAGGGATACTCCCCTATCTCTTTGTCCATTCCCTGGATGTTCACTGTTGTGTGTGATTTTGGCTCGTCCTTTCGGAAATCCACCACCAGCTCCTTTGTTTTACCCACATTCAGCTGGAGGCAGTTTTGCTGGCAGCACTCTACACAATCTCAGATGAGACCTCTTTATTCTCCATATTTCTGGTCCGAGATGAGGCCGACAACTGCAGAGTGATCTGAGTGCTCCCTGAGGCATCATTCAGTTTAATGTTGGGCTGGTAGGTGAATTAATGCAGGACGATCCAGACCGTGCAAATGAGCAAATGAGAAGAGGATAATATTACATCTCACTATGTTACAGTGCCAGTGGATCGATGGATTTTCAGAGATATGCTAGCTCAGTATTTCATGTACAAACATCATGGCATATGATCTACAAAATAAGCTGATGGAGGAAACTTGACGTGACTGAGCAAGACTGTCTTAGACTGTCTGTAAGTCACTGGTAAAAGTGATATTGCAGGGCAGATGTCGAGCAGACCTCCTTTTTGTTGCTCTACCAAATAACAGTTTCTTGGTTTGTGTTGATGCACTTTCTTTATGTTAGCAAAGCTACCCACTCACTAGTCAACCCTTCTGGACGGAGGTTTAGCCATTTTACACCAGTAGTGTGAAAGTGAATTATACTCTGGAACTATAGGGGATGCAAAGTCGCAAAAGAAAGTCTTGTATAAGGAAGCTTTAAAAGCATTTTCAAAATGAACTTCATGTAACAAATAACAGCTGCAACACATTACCAAGAGAGTGAGTGAGCTGTCAGATTACCCAGGTCAGCATAAATGACAACACCTATTTAAATGAACTATGTTGAGTCCAGTCGCTGATATCAATGATATGTTTTGTTCAAAACTCTGAAAGTAACTCAGTAACTCTGAAACAGACCTTGCTGTAGAGGAAGAGAAATTCTACAGTAGCTTATTCTCTCCTTAGACTGCACATATTCATTGATATATTGGATTAATTTATAAGTAGTAAGAGTTTTGGATTTGGCAACCCCACCTGTAAGTCACCTGAGTCTTTATTATGCAGAACATTTATTAAAAACATATATTTTCTTTTCAAACATTAATATATATGTTTTACGTGTTAGGTGGATTTATTTTGTTATTATTTATACTTTAAAAAATACATTTGAATAAATGTTTGTTCAAGTCAAATAACCAAGTCCAGCTGCAGACACTGAGGTAAGGAGAAAATCTTTTTTAAAAGGGGTCTTTAAACTTTCAGAGTTGTGATGAACTAACATTTCTACAAATGTAACATTTCACATCAGTGAAACTGCAGTCAGTTCAGATGTGAATCAATGTCAAAGTCATTGGATGAATAAATGACTCACTTATTTTAAAGTAGATTGCTTAACTTAGTTAAGATTAAATAACTTTAAACTCACACATTCAGTGCAAAGCATAACAAATCCAAATTTAATTCAGACGTAATCAGGCACTAACTTCAAGTGGTACTTTCCTGTATAACTAGAGAGGACAAACATTCCTCTTAGAGCCACATTTTTCTCACTGTGTGTGTTACCAGTTCCTTTAATATGATGTAAATCGGATTTCACAGAAAAAAAATTCTAATTCCAGCATATAATAGGTCTTGTTTTTTTTCTGTCAGTAACCTGCTCCTGACCTGCCATGTGACTGAAATCGTGCAGCGTACAGACAACTGACCTTACCTCTGTACAGTCATACCAGTGAATAGCACTGTTATAGTCCTCCACTGCATCTAAAAATACACTCCCAAAGAGGTTATGAAAGCTGTAAACCCAATCAAGACTTTATTTACGCTGATGATAATTGTGTTTAGAGCAAAGATGTCTTCCAGAAAAGTAAATCTGCATTTGAACACTATGTTCTATAAACGAATAACGCTTTCTCAGTTTTTCTCCTGCCTCAGACGCTCGCTGTCTAATTATCTTCCTCTAAAGATAACATTTTGTGCCTCGTTTAACACTACGGTTCCTTTTGATCCTCAAGAGACAAAGACACAGTCTACTGTCTAGCAGAGCCTGTGCCAGATATTGGTGTAGAGGTCGGGCTGAAGGAAGACAGTGTCACTTTCTAATCTGTAATAATTGGATCGGATTTTCAGCAACAGTTTCCGAGAGGAAACGCCTGTATGCGAGTGTGTGTGTGTGGGGGGGGGGGCAAGACTAGAGTTCTTCTCTGCTGTCTTCTCTGCTGCTCAGTCAGAAGCCAACCCGCTTCCCTGCACTCCCATCTAACCCACCCACACGCACACACAAACAGATGATCAGAGGATTTCACAGATTTATCTCTCACTCTCTACTGGTCTCTAAGGCAACAAGCAGCAGAGAGTGATAGCTCCTTTTCTCTTTATGTCCTTGTAGTTCTCCTTGATTTCCTTTCACATGTAACAGATAGAAGGAAAGAAAGGAGGGGGAGCGAGAAACTATAACAAGGGGCTACAATCACGAGACTTCTCAGTTACAGAGGATAGAGAGGAAATAAGCTGCATGTGATTTCAGGATGACTTAAAGTCCGCTTGTGACCATGTTTCTCACACACCCCAGTACATTCGCATGGCTTTACAATTAAAAATCATTTTGATATCGTGGCTACCTGCTGTAATTGAAGCAACTTGTTCCCAAGTGAAAAATCACCCTTAAGAGTTATATCATATTCATCTTGCTACAGTGGCACATATAAATAATAAAACATTATGGCCGCCGCAATAAAACAGCCACTGTGAAAAATACAGCCACTGAGCTCAGAAGTAGTGCTACTACATGGTCGATAAACACTGAGAGAGGTGTTGGAAGTGGAGGCTGTGTCAGGCTCACTCGGGCTGTGAATTAAACACACAGTAAAAGAGAATCAATAGGTGGAGCCAGGAGAGACTCTGGATGAATGAAAATAGCGGCTGCACCTCCAACTTTGATCAATAAGCATGTGTGTGTGTGTGTGAGAGAGAGAGAGACAGAGAGACAGAGAGAGACCTGGCAGTGGGTGAAGTTTCAGTCTGTTTTAAAAGGAGTGCTATGTGCAATATGAAAGGCTTACTCTGAATGACTCATCATTCACAAGCAGAGAGAGCAAATCTGGTTCAATACCAGACCTGGGTCTTTCTCTGTTTCAGACACTCACAAACAAATGCACTATTGATTACACTTGAGGAGTTGTTTACACATACCATAGATACTATCTGACACTTCTGTGTGGGATGCAGTGTTGCTGGTGCATTTGATGTGATAACATTCACAAGCTTGTTGTATCAAGAAGTGTTTTGTTTATTTTTCACAAGTGTATTCATATGTCAGCACAAATTAGTTGATATTCCCTTAAAAAAAAATGTCATTCGTGCAACAATTAGGTCCAGTATGTGATTCATCTAACATGCCTAAATTAGACTGAAATTATGAAATGAGTCAGTCTGTAACGATGGTAGCGGATTACCTGCCATTAACCCCATCATTGCTTTGCCTCAGAGACAAACAGGTGCACCTGCACACATGTGGCAGTGTAACGCGTACAATTCTGGGTTTCTGTTCGTCTACGATCACAGAGACGAGCACAACTAGAGGAAGCAACAAGCATCTACAATTAAGCATCTATGACAGACTTCACTTCTGGTAAAATCCAGAAGCAAAGGCAATTTAAGTTGTGTCCTGCCAGCTGACCAGTCTCGGAATTGAAAGATTGTTCAGATAGAAAAGAAATGCCCAGTGCATGGAGCAGGTGGTCAAAAACTTCCAAGTTCAGTGGTACAGAGAACAATATAAACATTGAAATATCTTATATATACCATATGCATTTTGATTCTGAGTCACATATTTATGTCATGTTATATTTTGTCATGTTTGTCCTTTAAGCATACTTTCATGTATAAGGTAAATTGGTGTCAACTTGCAGCACAAAACAAAAAAAACTAAAGCACTATTCATATTTCCGCACAGGTTTCACTTTAGGGCATCAAAGCCAGATGGGATGGGTCTTTTGGATTACCCACAGGTGTGTGTAAGTGTGTTAATCTTGTAGATGCTGACTTATTCGGGGCATGTCGCTGCTTTTCCCCAGCTGTCTGCCGGGAGATGCTCGACTATTTATCTCAGAAAATTCATGAAAGACGAAGAGAAAACATTCAAGGTCATTTGTTTCTTGTCCACGACTGCTCTCCTGGTGTGATGTATCTTGTACATGTTTTAAACAAACCTCAGATAAAAATATAATGTAAGAGTGTTGAGACCTTATGATTTAGACAAAAATAATACACTGTAGGGTTTATAGGTATTGCTGATGTGCAGACTTTATAGATCATGTGATCTCCTGGTCTGTGTCTCCATGTCTTCCCTGATGAATGATTTTCTCACCTATCACCCAGCTTTTGATTCAGACAATTTACCACAAAGACCTGTGACATTGTATCAATAATGGCATGTGCAGCTCTTCATTCCTGACATGCGTTGCTCAGCACCTCAGATAGCGATAGTGGCATACTTTAGTGCAGAACATTAACATGTTTTATAATATTTTTTATAATTTTATAACATGTTTTAGTGATTTTATGTGCTGCATGTATGATGCCACGGAAGCAACAGGGCTCACATTATCATACAAAAGAAGACAGGAAATGTCGACATGATTTATGTCAGCGCTGATTTAGTGGTTTCCTCTTTGTATCAAGTGTCTCTCCCCTCAGCAAGTTGATTGCTGCTGCAAGGTGTTTGTCCCTGGGATGGGGCTTTTGGCCAGAGCTGCTGTATGTGTCATTGTGTGTTTGTGTGTGTGTGTTGCTGCAAAGTGTGTGCTGGCGCCCTTAAACTTGGCAGGGAAAGGACTACATGGAAAATTTTGCAAGGTTACATGGAAAATTGTATATGTAGCCTTTCCCCTTTGTGCCAACTGTGTCTCCTCTTGTAGATATGTGCAGAGCAGCATGTGGACAGAATCTCCATGTTAATGTGACCAAGTGTCCTCCATCCCCTAAACGTTATAAGCCTGATCAAATCTGTGATGTTTTTGGTGTGTGTGTATAAAACTTTGTATTCTAGAGTCCCTGTGACTGGCTGTGGATTGAGTTCAGCTGATTCAGAGAATTACAGCGCTATCTAGCAGTGAATGTGTAGCATTGCACATGTATAGTGAGCAGAAAAAACACTCTTACCTCAATTTGCCTCAGATTGTCCATAATCAAACTACACAGTTAAATTATTAAAATTTATATAATGTATAATTAAAAGTTATGCAGATCTGCTTCTCTGATTAAAATATCTCCCAGAAGCAAGGAAATCACTGGATATATATACTGGATATATATATATATATACTGTATAAGGGTGGCAGACAGAGGAAGCACAGATGGACGTCATGGATGGATGGAAGGTTGGTGAGTGGGAGGATGGAATGGAGGGAGGTGGGTGGATGAGAGGTAAGTTGCCAGGGAGTTTGAGGGCGCGTTTAAGAGTTGTGTCTGTCAGTGTGTGTGTGTGTGTGTGTGCGCGCGTGTGTGTGTGTCTGTGTGGGACCGAGTGATGGCTCGCATGGAGGCAGTTGTCATGGCAACAGAGGATGTCATCTTGTTCCGCAGCTGTCCCAGAATCCTATAGACCTCTGTCTTCTCTCGTCTGTTTCTATGTCTCTTGGTTTATTTCTCCTATTTTCTTTGTACCAAGACACTTGCTCATTCCTCTTTCTCCTTCCCCTAGCATGGTCCCTCTTTTGCTACATCTTGCCCTATTTCCCTACATTCTCCCTACCTCTCATCCTCCTACTCCCTCTTTCATTCCTTCTCTCCTACATAATAGATATAAATAGAGGTAACAGATCACAGTAAAGGTGTCTGCGTGGATATTTGTGTTTATTTTTGTGTTTATTTATGGAACCTATTCATTTGTGAGACCATGGTGGTGACCAAAACAGAGATCAAAAATAGAGGTTATTCTGTTGCGCCCAAGTGGCCAAAAAGGTCATTTTTATATCTCCATACGTGCTTAGAGTATGAGCTCACAAAGTAATTGTGCTTTTTTTATAGTGAACAAATATGATGGTATTCTGCCAGTCCCCTGACCCAGTGAACAACTGCAGCAGAAAGCAGATTAAAGCATTATTATCAATGGTACACATCCCATGCAAGGTTAGGGAATGTGACCTACATTAGCCCAAACACATAATCTCTTGCTAAGGTTTAATCTGTAATAACAAACAGGTGACATGCGTACATTTACATCCAGATCACATTCGTGTATGGCTAACTTAATGTGCTAACTCTATGTGCCCACACATGTCCTCTCATAATAGTGCAACAGAGAAAATACTATAACGATAAAAATCACAAATGCTGATCACACACAGCTTTAATAATGTCTATTTAATGTCATGCAAGTGCAAGTTGAACCGTGCAAACAGCCATGTAACAGGTGCACTCAACCGTTTGTAACACCCGCCTCATGTACCTAGAGGGAGGGCCTGGGTTACTCTTATGATATTCCCTAATATTTCCGGGCCTGCTCGAGCCAGTGTTCAAAACTCTCCTCACCTGCTGGTGTGGGAAGATGCCCAGGCAAGCTGGACAAGGCTTAACTTGTATTTTAACAGATCACTTCTTTTACATTTTTACATTGTTATAAACTATGACTATTTACTATCACAATTAATTATTTCAGCAAGGGTTACACATTGGTATAAGGAAGGTGATGAAATATTACACATAGTCATGATAACATAGAAAATAAATTATATGCATATATGATGGAGAGTGAGTTTTTCCTTGCCACCATTGCCTTCAGGCATGCTCTGGGTGATTCAGGCTGGGTTTTGCAAAGTGTCTTGACACAATTTGTGCTGTTATTCACGGAATATAAATAAAATTTAATTGAATTGATACCTTGTTCTTAATCAATAATAATGACTCATCTCATTAATATTATGTGTTTATTGATCTATTCACTGTAGTACTGTTAGGATTGTTTAAGTTCGTATCATCGTGCAGACATTTCATGTTTTTTTCATTATACAATACAGCTTAGCCCAAAGTGACTTTTTCCTCTGCTCATGTGTATGTATGAAGACTAACACCACCACCGCAAAAATAATACAAGAATTCAAACTGAATAAGATACCTGATTTTTTTTAGGTATGTGTCTACAGGTTTGCAGCGATGCATATCTACAATGTCAAGTCTTAAATTGTAAAATATATTTCTTGCTAGGACAAGGTGAAATTATATTTTAAGGAAGTAAATGAGCCAACAGAAAACAATATAGTTTTGTAGGTCATGGGAAAGAAAACCACGTCATGTGTCAGTAATGCAGCATCCTGAAAAATGCTGCAGAGCTGGATGTCTAGCCAGTGTTTCTGTCCAACCTCTGCCATCCCTCTGTGTATCTGTCTTTTTTTCACCCTTAGCTCTTTAATCATCTCTCCCTCTCTCACATATACGCACACTCAAATAACGTGCGGTGTGATTTATGGTTACATTAGCACCAATCTCTATCCCTGTCAGAGGGAAATGAGGGCAAAACAGTGCAAACACATGAGACCACCTGAGACCTGACACCTCCCTCATCTGTCCACGTTTACAGAAACTAAGAAGGGGAAAGACAGAAACGATATAATTGTGAAATATGTGAAAATTTCTAATGAGATCTTCTGTAATGTTGAACCAAATCCAAAGACCTATACTTATAAAGATTGAAGTTTCTCATTAATGTTTCATGGTCACTCTGAAAATTGTGCCAATTTGTTAAAAAAAAAAGTTGTGATGCTGAGAACAATATAGATTCTGTCCATTGACCTATGTATTTTCACTGTCATAAATAGTTCATTATGGAGAGATCTAGTGGGTGCAAGATGAACATTTATTGAGGAAACATTGACATGCATTATAATTGTTTGGTAGAAAAAGTCCGGAGAGTAACAGCTCTCCGGAGAGCTGAATCCAAAAGAGGGAAGGTAGATAGGGACAGGACCCCTGCAGTCTAGTGGTGGTAGTGGTAGAAAAATATGATGATGAAAAACCCTCTGATGAAGGGTTTTTGCGGTGACCATGGAGAGGTGGAAATGGGAAGAAAGACAATTGTACAATAATGATTGGGAATGCTTGGCTAAGTGAACATGGGCAGAATAGTTTGTTGGATGAAAGTCGTGGCACTGAATTCAAGGACAATGAGGAAAATAGAAGGGATGAGGAAATAGGACGTCAGTCCACATTCACCAGGCAAACAGAGGCAAACTAACTGTTCCTTATTGAACATTCAACAAAGGTCAATTTAAAATTCAAATGTCAAAAGAAATCGTTTTAGTATGACTTTGGCTTTCAACTGTTGAGAGGAACATGCATATCAGGGTGTGAGCAACTCAAATGGAGTTGCGACATGAAGATGAGATGATGATAATGATGATGGGTGGAAGGAGAAGAGAAAATATCATTAGAGAAAGGATGGATGAGCTTTTGACGTCACTGTGTGCCAATACAGCCCCTCCACACATCTGTCTCTTCAGTCCATGGGGGCATTGCAGTCGCAGATGCAAAAAGGCATGTGTGTGTGCACGCTCACCTCTCCCCTCCAAACACAAACATCTGTCTCCTCACACAGCCCATATGCCTTGTAACACAAGCCCTCTCTTGTCTCCAACCCCCCACCCGCCCGTTTCGCTTTCATGTCTTTTTCTCTTTCTGTCTCCTATCTTGTTGTCTTTGATGGACTGCCAGGGGCTGGCAGACTCTCCTGCTCCTACTTTATGGTCACACTATCACCCTCTGAAACTGTCCTTTACCGACCAGCTCACTCTAGTCTCATGAAATAGCAAAGTCTAACATGCCCAAGGCTGACATTACAGAGTTTAGATTTATGTTAGAAAATGCAAATACTTCTACATCTGGAAATGTTTTTATTATGGTGTCACCTTCAGATGTGAGAATGGGCATGAATGGCTGAATATCAACCTGAATATCAGTAACTGATTCTCAGCCTCAGTCATTGTGATGTATATCCGTCATTTCCCAACAGGATTAAGACAATCAAACAGTCTGTTCCAAAAACATCTAAAAGTGATTTTCTTTGGATTGATCTGCCTGCTTTTATAACCGGGGCCTGCTGGCCTTATCTAACTAAATTTAGATGACATTAAATCAATATTTTCAGCATGGCTACAACAGGGTTTGACAGCAGAGGCCTTTTCACAATGATCTAAAACGTCAAGTTTCAGGATGCCTTAGAATCGAAGACAGCTACTTTCTCACTGCAGTGAAGTGAAAGACAATTTACACATCGTTAACAATTATATGATACCAAGCTAAAAGTTTGTGTCTGAGGTGGTTTGAGAATTAGTTTAAGCTTCCCAAGTACACAGTTTGACAACACTTGAGGAAGGCTGATCTGCTGGACATCTGAAATTCTACAATCTGCACAATTGCCTAATCACAATAAAACAACCTCATGTAACCATTTCAGTCTCAAAGGATTTTTAAAATAGTTTGAGAGGGGTCACATAAACTGTAATTCTTTAGGAAAATGTGTTTGAAAATGTGAACAAACCCAGAACTAGATAGATAGGCTTTATTTCGGTGTCACTCCACAACACACAATAAAAAATCTAGAGGCAATGTAAAAATACAATATTCATTATAAATTACCCGTTCCCCCTTGACAAAATTAAAAAATGTTGGGAACCACTCAAAAAGAGAGTTGTGAGACAAAATCATGAAAAAAAACATACATTATGGTACCATACAGACAAAACACAAAACAGTTGTTTTATGAACTGGAGCTCATGAGAGACAGTCTTCTACTGGGGATGAGGTGGCAGGCCTTGGCACACTCGTTAATACAATGTTTGCCAGCTAAAATTACGCACAATTTATTCATATCATCAAGATCATTAAAATTAGAATAGGACTTAGAAAGTACACTAAATAAATCAGCGCAAATGTCTATAAAGTGCAAAAGTAGGTACGTAATTTATTCCCTTCTGGTTTGTTTATTAACTGTAGCCATGATTCCTCATCTGCCTTTGACACTGCCATATCAAAACATTTGAGGTCATTACTTGAATAAACCATATCTGTACAAAATGAGGTAAATTCATAGAGCTGAAATTTTTTTTTACAGTTTGCACAGAATTTTTTTACATTTGTCAAATGAGCCACCCACTGAAAAACACGTTTACATAATCGATTGTCAGGCATTCCACAGAATCTTTGCCAGTTTTTGAAAATACAGGACCACTGATGTTGCCATGGGGTTTTCCAGCCCATATCACCTTGTATAGCAGCATTGGGGCTGTATTTACCCACACCTAAATAGAATCTACATGCTCAATTAAACACAGAATTAATGGTCAAAATAGGCAGGACCAAGGATTCAAACAATTTAGTATAGCATTTAAAAGGAAAACCACCCATACATTTACACTTGGCAATGATTGCTCCTAGCTCTATTCACATGCATTGCTAAATTCTTGACAGTTTCATTATAATCTAGAAATCTGGGTTTGATGTGTTAACATCAAACCCATATTTATCTCTTTAGCTGTTGCCAAAGTAAACGAGCCACAGGAGAAACTAAAGTCAGACAGGGGCATTGATGGATTTCTAAAATGCACCACTTTGGCTTTGTCAGGATTTACATTCAATTCCAATCCTGACACCAACTATGGACAAGATTAAGCATCTCCTGAAGCCCCTCCTCAGTTTCAGAAATCAAAACAATGTCATCCGCACATAACAGTGTGGATATTTTTTTTATCACCAATAGAGACACCTTTACCTTAAGCCTTAATTGCTAGAGACAGATCGTTTATATACATGGCAAACAGAATAGGAGATAGAATGCACCCTTGTTTAACTCTAATATCAACAGGAAACCAATCTGTGAGATGCCCATTAACACAACATTTAACATTTTCATACAAAGCAATAAGACAATTGAAAATATTGCCATGTAGACCTAATGCAGCCAGCTTATTCCAGAGCATGTTTCGGTCTATGTGATCAAAAGCTTTGCAAAAATCAATAAAATAACAAAAAGTAGCTTTCTTCAACTTTTTCCTTGTGTCAGTGTTTGTAGTTAAAGTAGCAATATGATCAAGGCAGCTGTTTCTTTCTAAACCTGTTTTGCTCATCTACTATAATATCATTAGCTTCTGCCCAATACGACTATACAGCACAGAACAAAACAGTTTATACACAGAAGATGTCAAAGTGCTTCCCCGATAGTTTAGAGGTATTATGTTACCTTTTCCCCCAGCTTTGGGGATGGGGTTAATAATACCATATTTCCAAAACTCTGGTACCAAACCATTTGAAAAACAATAATAAAAAGTCTATTTAAAAAAAATCTGTGTGTTACCATTTTTCAATACATCAACTGGCACCCCATCATATCCATAAGCTTTACCTTTTTTAGCTGCTTGTAGAGCTTTTGAATTGTTGAATTTTTAAGATAGGGCATACAAAGGCCTGGAAGTTGTGAAAGAAACAAAAACTTATATATTACGTCATACTGTATAGTTTAATGATCTGTTTAATGCAACACAAATTAAGCACACTTATAGCACTGCTGCTGCCTTCAACAGGTACATGTTGGATGTAGGTGAAACACTATTGGTGGATCTTCAAGTTGACCTTGTTTGTGTATTCTGTTACTTCCCCCGAATGTGAGTACTTATTTAGCATGATTTAAAAATAAAAGCCATCACAGGAGGACAGGAGGTAAAGAGAAACAGAGTGGATTGGTTATGTAACTTGAAATTTTATGAATGAAACAAGACAGTGTGCTCAGCTAGTGGAGACATTTAAACACTTCAGTGAAGAGTACGCAGACCTCTTAATGTCAGTTTATGAACTACAGACTGTGGTGTTTGCATACCATACAGTGGTGTGAAAAAGTGTTACCCACCTTTCTAATTTTTTATTTTTTTGCATGTTTGTCACACCTAAATGTTTCAGATCATCAGACAAATTTAGATAAAATATTAGTCACAGATAACACAAAAAACAAATTCCAAACCAATATGGCCCTGTGTGAAAAAGTGAAAAGTGAAGAAAAAGTGTCTCCTAAACATCATAATCGGTTGGCAACAACAACTGCAATCAGATGATTACGATAACTTGGAATGAGTCTTTTCCAGCGCTGTGGAGGAATTTGGGCCCCCTCGTCTTTACAAAATTGTTGTAATTCAGTCACATTGGAGGGTTTTCCAGCATGAACCACCTTTTTAAGGTGCACACAGCATCTCAATAGGATTCAGGTCAGGACTTTGACTAGGCCAGTCCAAAGCTTTAGTTTTTCTTCAGTCATTCAGAGGTTTACTTGCTGGTGTGTTTTGGATCATTGTCCTGCTGCAGAATTTCACTTCATCTTGAGGTCACGGACAGATAGTCAGACATTTGGTATTTTAGATTTATTTGGTAGACAGCAGAATTTTCCATTGGTTCCATTTATCACAGCAAGTCATCCAGGTCCAAAAGCCTTGGGGATCATCAATATGTTTTCTCGTAAAACTGACATGAGCCCTTATGTTGTTTTTGCTCAGCAGTGGTTTTAGTCTTGGAACTCTGCCATGCAGGCCATTTTGCCCAGTTTATTTCTTACAGTGGGTCATGAACACTAACCTTGACTGAGTCAAGTGAGGCCTGCAGTTCTTTGGATGTTGTTGTGTTGCCTTTTGTGACCTCTTGGATGGGTCGTCAATGCGTTCTTGGGGTAATTTTGGTCAGCCAGACAATCCTGGGAAGGCTTACCAAGGTTCCATGGTTTCACTATTTGTGGATAATGGCTCTCACTGTGTTTCACTGGAGTCCCAAAGCTTTAAAATGTCTGAACATTTCCAGACTGATAGATGTCAATTAGTTTATTTCTCAGTTGTGCCTGATTTTCTTTGGATCTTGGCATGATGTCTAGCTTTTGGGGATCTTTTGGTCTACATCATTCTGTCAGGCATTGTGTGACAAAAGTGCAAAAAAAAGGGGTGAAAAAAAGAAATCAGGAAGGGTACAAACACCTTTTCACACCACTGTATGTATCCATACTGTATGCTGCAATCCCAACAGGTCCCTGTGCAACTTTCTCATAACATTTCTTCTTGAGTTGGTGTATGGGCTGTGCAAGACTGAAATGAGCTCTGCTCTAATGCTTGTTTGAAATAAACCACACAACAAACATGTGGGCCAGCATTCAGAGGCACAAACACACATTTAATAGCAGACACAGGTCTATTAAGTTCACCAGGACATAAGAGACTCACGGATGTGCTTGAACACACACATCTCTTATATGGCTCAGGGATTGATCAACGCCATGTACCTGTCTAAAACAGGATTTAGACTGGGAGTTGTCGGTCACGCTGCACTGCCCAGCTCACGCACTCCGAAGCTGCCTATTCATTCCCTTCCTTCCATATTCATCCATAATACATGTCAACCCATACCTGGTTATTGGAAAGAGAGAGAGTGTGTGTCCTAGTGTGTGACCATTTGACAGGAACACACAGCATAACAAGGAAAAAGAAGAGAAACTTTCTCTTGTCTTAAATGAAGGCCTGATATCTCATATCTTCAGGTGCTCTTTCACTCCTTCTCATGCAGCCTCTCTCACACACCTAATCCTTCAGTCAGAACTGTCTTTTTGCCCTTTTGGCATGTATTCCAATGAGAAATGAATGCTAGAAAACAGATTATGGCCTTAAGCAGTGCTTGAAAGGAAGATCGAGGAGAAATGGGATGGAATGGGAGAGGATGAACAAGAGTCAGTATGGGGTTGTGCAAAATGGGAGGAGATAGTTGAAGAAAGCTCAATAAATAGAGTGAGGCAGATTCCAGTAAAAACTGAGGAAAGAAGAGTGAGATGACAACCTTCAGGCTTCAGTAGTACCCTAGGAGTTAGACTTGAGGAACATTCAGTCAATGCAAACTTAAATGCTTCAAACATTGGTAAACTGATAATAAAATCTTTTGAGTGGCTTTTTCTAAATTCCAGCTCCTTACATGAAAATTACAAATGAGAAAGCATCTTCTATGACCTTTGAAGATAATGACATCAAGACAGATAACTGATGAATATTTTTTTGCATTGATATGGACATTAGTATGCTGCTAATAATCTGAATTCTAGTCCAGTCAGAATGAAAATGAATAATAGTAAGGAACCCCTGGACTTTTTCTACTGAATGCAGACAGAACAACTGTGGACGTTACTCAACTATTATATTCTGACTGTATCACAACATGAAAACACATATATCTGATCAGATGGTTTTATTCAGCAACCATGTAAATGGTTAAGTTGGAATCCCTAATCAGAATGATTTCAGTAACATTGTCTGTGTAAATATGACCAATTCAATTCAATTCAATTCAATTCAATTCAGTTCAATTCAATTCAATTTATATATTGTCAATAACAAGACAACTGTCTCCAGACGCTTTTTTTTTTTTTTTTTTTTGCTGACTGTTCCCTCGATGTCTGTCTGTGGTTGCTTTTACCTGCATGAGGTTAGTTTTATCTTCCTCAAGAGGGCTGCCTGCTTCAGATGTGTGAGTGTCCTTATGAAAGTGATTTTTGCTCTCTATGTGTGTGTCCATGTGCTTTAGCCTCTTATATTACAAGCTCCAATCAGTGTAAATGCCTGTGTGGAGAACATACCAGTGAAGTGAGAGTCACCTGTTTGCTCTGATCCTGCAAAATGTGATAAACAAGTCCAGAAGTGCACTAGCACAGGAAGAAAACACTAAATGCTTACTTCAAGTGTGGAGGATGAGGACCGTGTCCAGAGGGCTTGAGCAGCTGTAGAAGAAACAGAACCAGATCAACTGGTTCAGAAAATGTAGTGCATATTTTGAATGTGGGGAAAAAGAGAACAGAGGTTTAGTGGGATATTAAGTGCCTTAATACAGAACATCATGCTCAGTTTGTTTTGCCTAGACTACAGATCACTGCTGGTTCAATAATGTAATTTGTGACAGAGCTTCTTGAGCTGGTGATTAATTTTAGTTGTTAAATGAGACCCAGAGCCATACGTTCTGGACAGTGGCATGGATCATTGTTAAAAAAAAAAATGAATAAATGAGGCACTGCCTACTGATCACCCTCTGGTGGTGAGTCAGGTCAGACAGATGGGAGGCTTCATGCTAGAACTGGGCCCAAACATACAAGTAGTGAGTGTCATGGGGTTAACACATGCTGGTTGGATGTAGCACACAGCTCCTACACATAGCCCAGAGTCACTCGTTCTATTTAATAATACCATGCTGCAAGATAGAATAGTGTACATGTTTTGTTGTGTTAGCTTTTGTTTTTCTTAGATCTTGAGAGTAGCAACAAGTATTTGACTTAGACGTAGTTTGTGGAGGCAAAAGTTTGATTTCTAGGTGTTAGAATTGAGAGGATGAAATGGGGATTCATATAACATTGTTGAAATAGACAAATATAGCCTATATTGTTTGAATGATTTTACACTCATTATGGTTTGTCTTGTAGGAGGAGCTCCCCATATAAAAGCAATGGGTGAAACTTCCCTTGAATGAGTGCAGTTTGGGCCTAGTGAGAGGCACCATGTACTAGTGCCCATGGCCTGGCCTAGTCAAGCGCAAGATTGGTGAGGTGACGTATGACATCTGCTTGCCAGGACGAAACACCCATTTCAAACATTTCGTATAAATATGTTGAAGAAATGGCACGCTTGCTCTGCTTTAGAGGTATCTGCACCCCATTCCCTTTTTGTTTGAGCTGTCAATGAAGAGGATGACTTGGTTGAATGGTATTTACCAGCTGAAGAGGAGGAGGAGAAGCAACTGGACTAGAGACAAGGAAAGAACTCCTTCAAATCTTGCCCTTCAACATCTTCTTGTAGACACCTGACAGAACGGATGTGGTAAGCCTTCACATCTCTTTTAAAGATCCAACCCCCATACATCAAGCAGTTTACAGAGTCGCAGAGTGCCTGTTACCTGTCATGAAGAGAGAGCTGGACATGATGAGGAAGATGGGAGTGATTGAGCCTTCAGTCAGTGAATGGAGCAGCCCCATAATCCTTGTTTCAAAGATCGACAAAACATTGAGATTCTGCTTGGACTTCTGGAAAGTGGAAAGTTAGACAGAGCAACGCCAACATCACCAGTATCCTAGACTTATGTAAGGGGCACTGACAGGTTCCACTCAATGCAGAGAGCGAGGAGGTTATGGCATTTTAAACCCCTTTTGGACACTTCTGTTCAAAGTGCTCCATTTTGGCCTACATGGGGCTCCAGAAACTTTTCAGAAGACGATGAGGTTGCTAAGGGGCACAGAATCCTATACTGCAGCCTACTTGGACGGTGTGGTGGTCCACATCCAAAAGCCGTTGAATAAGGTCAACTGGACTTGTAGAATTTCTTGAAAACGGTTAGCCACTCATCCAAGTAGCTTCTTCAGTTCTGATGAACTAGTGGCAAATGGAGGTTTAAATAGGAAAACTCTGTGGGTACACCCACCAGAAACTTGCTTGACTAGAAACTGGGGTCACTATTTCCATAATGGCTGGTACTTACCTGTCTTTGAAAGGGGGGAACTGTGTGCCTAGGCTACTTACCTTATGAATGGAGCTCTAACAATGCTATTGTTGGTGGGAGCCTCCAGTCTCAAGATGTGAATGTTGTTGAAACTTCTTGGGAATAGAAGTCAAAACTGAATTGTAAACAGATGGTAAATTGAATCTCAGTCCACCTCCTCTGTTTAGAGAAGTTTTTTCCATTTTGACATAGATGGCTTCCTTTACTCGTCTCTCAAACCATCCAAGTACCTTGCAGGAGTCCAAATACCTTGGGTATGTCCTGGGAAAGGGAGTGTTCTATTCCAAAGTTGGCGAAGTGAATGAGAGAGATGAGAGAACAGCAGGAGAAACAACTATACATCTGTCATAGATACATACTGTACATCTGATCTTTTTGTTTGTTTGTTTGAAAAATGTGCCTGAAAGAGTGGCTGCATGTCACCAGTAGCTCCACGAAGAATAACCTTAGGTTATTCTAGCGTGTTAATGGTTGTTTTTTTGTCTGACTTGTTGTTGTTTTTCTGTGCCTTCGATCAGTCAAATGGTTTTTGGTAGTTTTTGTCTTTTTGTGCTTTTTTTTAATTGTTTTTTTTTTTTTTTTCTGGACTTTTTGTTTTTTTGGCTGTGTCGTTGGTTGTTGGCTGTGGAGTTCGGTGGGTGGGCGTTGTGTAAACTCAGAAGAAGTGCTTTGGATGCCAGGCTGGAGTTGGCGGTGGAGGAGCAGAGAAGGAGGTTCGGGTCAGTGGTACCATTTGTAGTCATGGGGAACATGAGGTCTTTGGCAGCAGGATCGATGGATTGTGTGCACTTGATGGGACCCAGAGGGAGTGTGTCATGAGAAGTGCTTCAGAGACCTGGTTCATAGGACCACAGTGCATCTGTGCATGACTTCAGACTCTGCAGGAAGACACACTCTGTTGACGTTTACATCCCTCCCTCAGCCGATAAGGAAACACCATTGAGGAGAAACACCGTGATGACATGATCCACACCACTGTTGCTATGCAACTGGCCTAACACCCACATCACCTTGAACACTGGTTTGCCAACAACTACTTTTGTATATTTTCATAATGCTAATTCTGTAAAATTTTTTTGATTACACTGCTTATTTTTATTTGACTTTAATTTGATCTAATTTTATTTATCTTTCCTGTGGTTTTTATGAGTGTGTGTAAGCTATGGTGACAAAGCAATTTCCCTTGCAGATCATTAAGTCTGTCTAAGTCTAGAATCTGATAATAATACAAAATACAAGATATAGCTATGTAGGATTCTTACCATCTGGTCTAAGTAACACTGTGTTTACTGTCATTTCTTTGCATTGCTGCATCCGCAGTCACCGTCTCCTCCAGTTACACCACATATAGCCAACCAGATGGCACAACAGGAATGCAGACAGACAGAGTTTCTGTACATAATGATAATGCACCTAATTAAACATCAGCAATATTAACACATGGTCTCCTAGGAGATGGAGAGGGAGTTGTGTTTTGATGTGATTCTCTAAAAACAAAATAGTCTTAAATCTTGATCCAGCCTTGCTGTGAGTGATACTTCTTGTCAGCAAACTGAACTGCCTCCGGTTTTCTCTTTGGTGCACTGCAATGAGCAGCCACAGTAAAGAATCTGTTTCGGGGACAGAGCATTGTGTCAATTTTAATGGTGGTGTTGCTTTGGAGCCAGAAACCCTCTCCTCCTCTGACGGCCCCATGGAGGCATCACTGAAGGATGACAGCACACTGAAGGGCTCACCGTTATAGACTCTGCAGACACTGGAGGGTAGGGTTTGTAGCCAATGCAGGGTGGCTGAGCCTGTGACTGTCTAAGATTAACCAGACACTTCAGAATGTGAATAGAAAGACTGGGACTAGCTTATCTGGCCGCAGTCATCACATCTGTTCTTTCACCACCATAACTTTCTATTTGGGGACTGCACTGGACAGGACAGGTTGGGCAGATTCTTTATTTCTGGATGAAATGCAGTATTTCTGTCAAAGAAAATGTAGAATAATATACAAAACACTGACAAACCCAAAGGATTGCTGTTATGATTACTGACACCATTAGGCAATTAATTTATTCAGTAGCTGATTAAGGCAAATTAAGCAGCCAATTCTGTGAGGTGCTTAATTATCTTAGTGTGAAAAAAACAAAAAGGATATATATATATATATATAATATATATATATATATATATATATATATATAAATATATATATATATATATATATATTTTTTTTTTTTTTTTTTTTTTTTTTTTTTTTGACCACAGAGTAGAGCTGGACAAAAGAGGAAAGCCAACTAGAAGTAAAATGTTGTGGAAATACCACAAATCTCTGGAACCAACGACAATATTAGATTTAAGTAAAATAGTTACAAAACTGAAATCACTTAATGAAGTGGTATTGGATGGAAGTGTAACCTGAATTGGAATCACATTGTTTCAAGAAATTGATACCAATATGCAGTCCTACACAGATTTTTACTTTTTTGGGAAAGACTTATTGTTCAAATGATTCAATGGCTTGTATGGTTACTTTGATATGATATGAAAGAATTTGATATGAACATTTTTAGTTTTATCTTGTATTTCAGAAGCTGAGAGCTTAAAGTGGTGTTGGCATTTCCTTCACTCTGTACCCCGTTTGCTTGTGCATGTATGTGTGTTTGGGGTGACCCCCAAATGATTCAATGATTAACTGACAAAAATGACTAGAGTAAACATGACCACTCGATACAACTTTTAATGATAAATACCACAAGTCTTTCCTTTGCTGCTTAGTTGATTTGTTTTTCCTGCCTCTGCCTTCATTAGCTATAGGCAGAAGCACCAGAATTGAACTCGAAGATGAACTGATCAGAGATCCCTGTGCCTTCATAGAACACACACAAACTACATATATCATAAAAATATCCTACCAGACTTGGGTGCAAACTGCAACTTGACTTGTTGGAGGCAAACAACAGAATGTGAATTTTCCTTCTGTGATCAACCCTCTGACTCTTGTTAGGCAGTGTTCCTTTAGTTTAGTGTTCCTCTTCAGGATTATTTTCCATTCCTAAAACAAAAGCACTTTATTTATGGTCAAAAGCAAATCAGCAGGGATGCATCTAGTTATAAAAGGGTGCAGTTCTCAGGGGTCCTCATTAGACCGGGAAAAGCAGAGAATTATTGATTGTCTAATTAAAATGCTAAATGTTTGTCTACTTTTTCACACATGCACACTTGGTGCTAGACTCCCTTTGGAGGCAACACAACTAGGATCCAGTTTGTACTCCTCATTTTTGAATCTATAAACAAATCCATCACCTGGACACTGTGGTGAAGCTGGTTTCTGGTTGAAAATGCATCAGCTCTTTCGAGTTTGCTAATAAGTATCCTGCCAGCTGTGATATTTGCAGAAAGCTGTAAACAAGCAGAGGGGAGCAGGGAGTTACTCCAGTAATACCCAAACAGGTTTCTGATATTTGTAAGAAAGGAAGAAATATCCGGGGCTTAGTGTAGATATACTCTAATCTATCTGCTGGTTTAAGGGCACATGTCTTATTTTTACAAGAGTATCTTAGTGCTTTATTTCTGCGCTTCCATGTGTAATTGACATTGATGAAACCTGCCTAGATATCACTTGGTATCAGATGAAAAAAAGAAAAAAAAAGAAAAGAAACACACAAAAAACAATTGTGTATTTTTTTGTTTTAGTTTTTTGTACTGAAAAAAAAAACAACACTAAATATCTCTTTCTAGTTGAGTATCAAAGCCTAGATTCAGACACTCAGAACTTCACATATACCCTCACGACAAGCACTGTGACAAACAATTATTTCTTAAATGGAACAGTCTGTCCATTAGTTTTTCAATTCATAAATTAATCTTTGGGCGCTGGGCCGGTGCCCGTCTGCGGGGGCTTTGCTGGGCTCCTGGGGGGTCCTCTCGGCTGGAGAGGTGTCCATGGCTGCCCTGCGGGCGGGGGGTGGGGTCTTTGGGGGGGGTGTTGGCGGCGGTGGGTGGACGGGCTGCGGTGGCTGGGGGTGTGGGGGGTATGGGGGCTGCTCTGGCCTGCACCGACTTGTGCTCGCTTGGTCGGTCTGGGGGTGTTGGTCATCGCTCGCCATCTGCGCTGGGGTGTGGCTTGCCCCGTGGCTACGGTGGTTCTCTGGTCCTGTCACCCATGCGCCCCACACTGGGGTGGAGGCTCTCGGGCGCTGGGGCTGCTGACCTGACTCTGGGCCCTGGTAATGGTCTCACTCATATTTAGGGAATGCCCACATGCATGTGTGTTGTCACCTGCCAGCCCGTGCTGGATCACATCAAAAAGAATTGATGAGTCCCGGCTATTAAGGGCTGGATTATTGTTTTCACTCTATCACTACGTGCCCTATGGCAGACTTCTCTCCTTCCATTGGGACACCCTTACCCCCCCTCGACTCTCTCATCTCTCCAGAGATGACTGTACCCAGTCATACTTGAGTGAGGTGACTTGGGAAGCACAGAACCCTACACTCCACTAGTTCCTACTAGCACCACATGTATCTCCTCCACTGTCCATCCTTCTACATCTTTTCTTTCCTTTGTTCCTCCCCTCTATCCACTGAGGTGTAGCACTGCCCTCCCTGCCACACAAGGTCACTACACTCGATAAAGATCAACAGGACAGTTCTCAGGGAGGGCTGGTGATGGTCACACTCACGCACTGAAGTAATAAAGCTTTCAGCTGCAAGAATATAACTGCATCAACCTCATATAATGTTGACACCCTGTGGTGTTCAACTATGCAGACAAATGCAGACAAAAAAAAAAATAAAAAAATAAAATAAAAAAAAAATAAAAATAAATAAATAAATTAATTAATCTATGGATTACTTTTCCAGCCTTCCATTTGAAGTAAAATAGTTTACTGCTTTTCACAAACCCATTTTAAACTTTTATGATGCTATTCAGCAAAAGTTCAGATTTGTTATAATGAAACATGCTGTTTTCTATATTCTGGTATTAATTGACTTGGGTTGATTTTAATTGAAATGCAACTGTATTGTTTATCTGCAAACCTTGCTTACCCCTACTTAGAGCTTGACACTACAGTGTGGAAAAGTAGTATAAGGTGTGAGTTATTGTAAACTCAGGCTGGTGTTGTACAGTCTGAAGGCAGTTGGAATGAAGGACCTGTGATAGCTTCCTCCTTGCAGCATGAATACAGCAGTCTGTTGCTGAAGGAACTGGAACTACTTAAGAAGGTTTGCCCATGATGTTAGCTTGGCCAACATCCTCCTCTCACCCACCTCCTCGATAGTCATAGAAAGTCCTGCTTTGGCTTTGCATGTGCTTTGACTGTGGATTTTTTTTTTACTGCTTTTCCTTGTGTGTGTGTGTGTGTGTGTGTGTGTGTGAGTGCGTGCGCGCACTTCACTTTAGGAGCACTCATATTAAAGATGTTTTGGGCATAGCTGTCTGTTTTGCTGATCCAGGCCAACTTTCTTATGGTGCGCAGCTAGTCATGTTGTACTGCTTGGTCTCCAGACAACTACCAGTGTGGTAAGAGATTTGTATTTGGTTCCTTTATATTTTGCTGAAAAGATAATTTTGTCTTGCAATTTGTATTTTTGTGTTGATTTTGTGTACTTTTGACTTTTTGACTTGTATGGTTACTTTGATATGATATGAAAGAATTTGATATGCACATTTTTAGTCTTATCTTGTATTTCAGAAGCTGAGAGCTTAAAGTGGTGTTGGCATTTCCTTCACTGTGTAGCCCCTGATTGATTGTGCATGTATGTGTGTTTGGGGTGACCCCCAAATGATTCAATGATTAACTGACAAAAGTGCCCAGAGTAAACATGACCACTCGATACAACTTTTAATGATAAATACCACAAGTCTTTCCTTTGCTGCTTCTTTTTCCTCTTGCTGGCCATCCTGTGGCCTGGGGTGACCTTTATCGGTTTTATTGTTGGTTTTCAGTGATGGATTTTATTATTTGACCACTGTGTGGTGTACATTGCACTAGTGATTAGGTTGATTAGATGCAGGTGTACTTGGGTGTTGCCTCCTACCTTCCAGCTGCACTTAACTAGCCATGCACAAACTGTAGAGTAAGTCTGTGATTATCCTCTGTGCAATGCATGTGTTGTGGCTGGTTTCCTGATGACTTCACCTATTGAGATTGCTGGGTCTGGGAGAGCTGCATGGCAGCATGCAGAGTGGCAGCTGTTTGGCAGAACCCCATGAACCACAGTGTGATGTCGCTAAGCACCAACCCCACCTCAGCCCAGTAGCTTCTAGGAGTGCGAGATTTGGCTTTACCCAACCCCAGAGAGAAACCATACACCAAGCCTCGCAATCTACCCCCCTCATTTAGCTGTCTTTCAGCTTCCTCACCTCACTCTCCTAAGCCCCTGATCCTGGCCCATTTTTAGTTTATCTTTAACAAGTCGTCAAACACTGGCATAATTTTCTTAATCCTTCGACTGTTGTGTTTTGTCCCATTTTCCACTGGTTGGACAACTCGAATCTGAGGATGGGTTACAACCTCCAACATGTGAAAACATATAATTCTGGGATCTGCCAATGTGGTTGAATCGCTAGTTAAATTGCACAAGCTTTTAAGCAGCTAGCTTTTATATTTCACATCTACCTTCATACCATTACAGTTCCTGCAGGCAAGCACAATATTAACGTTATTTTACAGTTAGTTAGTTTTATTCTGTAAATGTTGAAGATATTAAATGTTAGAAATGTGTTAATAATTCAATTCATGTCAAAATTAATTTAAATAAAATGGCATTCTGAATGTTCTTTGATGTTAAAGGATAGTTATTATGTCGTACTCTATATTTAAGTTGTGTGGGGAAATAATGCGGTTCAGTTTTTTGAATTAACTTAACATTGTAATTAACATCAACTGTTCCCAGAAAAAGGAACCTGGCTTAAAAACATACGTTAATTCAACAAAATGCTTAGTTGAGTTAAGTTTTAATTTTAATTGTACACCATGCTAAGTTTAAACAACAAGTTTGTTGGTTTTACTGGTCATTTTATGCTGTCTAAACTAGGATTTAGGTTTGTACAACTTAAAATATCTTGTTGGCATCACTAAAAAACTTGTTGATTAAACTTAAAATCTAAAGTTAATGGGACTAATTTGTCACCTTCGCCTTTGTCAACCCAACAATTTATTCAATGTTTAAGAAACTCAGATGTGTGTTTAAACAACTTAAATTTCTTCGTTTGCGAAAGTCAGCAATTTAAACCTTAAACTGTTGTCCAACTTAATATTTTAAGGCAGCCAGGTTACAAATTATTTTAAGTTGAATGAGCAATTCTTTTTTACAGTGTGGATGTGGCATATTCACATGGTCCAAAACAATCATGGGATTTAACCTTGCTGTAGTCACACTCTCAGTCATATTATTCAACATAAATATTTAGCTATGACAATGACAGCTTCAGTGACTCATTTTTTCTGGCTGTTTACTTGCACCTGCTGTTCATTCACCAGTTTAGCTTGTAGAGCTACATTTGGCAGTATTTATTTTGCGGTAAAACAGTGAACTTCCATTTCAGGGTGTTCAATTGGCTGCCTGTACAACAAACCACTTTACTTGTCAGAGCAGTAAAATTGCAGCTCCGTTCTATTCAGTGTTCCAATACAACGAGGCTGAAGCCAGTGAGATTTAGCCGTCATGGTAAACAGTGAAAACCTACGAAGAATAGCGTCTCCACAAATGTGTCAAAAGAGTTGTTAATTGTCTGTTACATGAAGCCCAGATCAACTACAGCACCAGATGTTGATCATTTAATGTTATAGTTGTTGCTCCGGGTGAATCTGAAAGACATTTGCATCATTAATTTTTCTAAATAACTGTAATGCAGTCTGGGGCGCAGAGAGTCATCCTGAAAAACAAAGCTCCTGTGATTATATCAGACACAAGTTTTCTGACATGAAACAGCCGTTTTCTTTCTGTTACATCACTCTGCTCAGTGAAACCAGCATCCCTGTCACCTAGAAACAGCCACCTTTTATTTTAGTATAATGTCTGCAGCTCATTTGCATTGGTAGAAAACAATGAAGCCACATAATACTATGACTGCATGTCCTTGGGCAGTTTTTGTGACATACTTCTGACAAAATGGTTTGTGGGATATGTGCCACAGATTAAAAATAGTTTTACAGATGTCCCCAATCCTGAGCCTATATCTCGTCTGGTATGTTGAGTTTAAGGTTATCTTGTGTGAATGGATTTAATCTAATTTCAGTTCTTTACAGATCCATTAGCAAACTTTTGAGAGGCAAAGTAGTAAACATTGCAGTAGAAGTCTCTCCTCTAAATAGTGATTATCATATTGACCATATAAGACATTCAGTTACACTGCATAGTGTCCCCGAATATTCTTTTATATTTCTGTAGCTTAATTCCTTTGTGTGCTTAATTTGTGGATGTGCGCTGAAATATATACACCATCATATAAATAATATTTTTGAGTGTTATCTCAAACATCTTATACAGTACATCTCTTTGGAAAGGGATCATGTGTTTATTAATCATGTGGCCTATAAAACATTAAAGAAACACACTATCATTTTTTACCCTTCAGTCCTCTCCTCCTCTACTGTCGGTGCCTTTCCTTGTATTCTGCCTGTTTTTCTCTTTCTTATCTGATGACATTTAGTTTGTTGCTCTGTGTGGGTTTGTGTGTTTTTTTGTGCATGCCACTTCATTTCCATATCAGTTTGACGGGTGCAGCTTTAGTGTGCTGTACCAGTCCTAATAAGCAAGGCACAGTGAGTCCTGGATCATAGGCTTTAGCTAATTGTCTCATTGTTATTCAAGCATCCAACGAAGTTTAAAGCTGGAAGTACACAGCCATTGACCCATGTGAGAACAAAACCGAGTCCGGGTCCAGGGACGCTAGTATGCTTTTCAAAATCAAATGCTCACTTGTATTGCAAACATTTTCACATCAGTAGAAATGACATATTTTAATTAAAGAGGATATTTTACAGTGTATTGGCTGACTTGAATATTGTGCCATATTGTGCAGCTTGCAGATGCAGCTGCATTAGCCTTGCAAGAGGATATGACCACAAAAGGTGTCAAAAGGTTCTTAATAACTTAATTAGTCACTGTTGACTAAGTACTGTAGTAAACACTGTCTTTGGGCAACAAAGTAATAGTTTATGGGCAGTAGTGATGCAGTTGTCCTAGAACATTGGCGCTATTTAAATAACTTCTTGTTACTCATATGTAATGTTATTGAATTGTGGCCACTTCCACAACCTGGGCAGATTTGGTGTATTGGTTAATGTGAAGTGTATACATGCACTGCAAAAAACAATTTGACAAAACAATTTGGAAAACTAAAAAACTAAGATATTCATTGTTACCAGTGGGTGTATCCTAATACCTTTGCTGATGCCCTGACATTTCTTCTTCTTCTTCTTCTTCTTCTTTCCTGACATTGCTTATTGTTTACTGTTTTCTGGCACCATCTTTAGATCATAATTAAATATCTGACCTAACTAACTGAAAAGTTTCTGATGTAATTGTAAAACAACATAATATTGTAAAGACTTGAGATTGTAAAACCCAGGACAATGGCACAAACATGTGACAGGTTTTTCTATGCCCTCTATTACTGGCCTTTGTGAGCACAGACACACAGAAAAAAAAAATAATAGGAAACAAACCCAGATAGGCTCTTGGACATAGATTATGTCTGTATGAGTCATTTCGAGTCATTTGGTTTGCCAAACTGACTTTCTGATTGAGGAAAACAATGGATTCATTTATTATTTTCGGCTTGTCAGCCTTTCCCTCTGACAAAAATCCATCCCTATGACTTGGAAGCAAGGCCAAGACACTGAACTATATAGAAAAACATAGGAACTGGGGTGTAGAAAATGGCAGCAGGTGCTCTGGACTGATGAGTCAAAATTTGAAATAGTTAGCTGCAGCATATGCAGTTTGTTCACTGAAGGGCTGGAGCGGTACATTAATGAGTGTCTGCAGGCAACAGTAAAGCATGGTGGGGGTTCTGTGAAAGTTTGGGGCTGCATTTCTGCAAAAGGAGTTGGATATTTAGTCAGGATTAATTGTGTCCTCAATGCTGAGAAATACAGGCAGATACTTATCCATCATGTATTACCATCAGGGAGGTGTAGGATTGGCCCCAAATTTATTCTGCAGCAGGACAAAGACCTCAAACATACAGCCAAGGTCTTTAAGAACTATCTTCAGCGTAAAGAAGAACAAGAAGTCCTGGAAGTGATGGCATGGAGCCCTGATCTTAACCCTGTCTGGGATTACGTGAAGAGACAGAAGGATTTGAGGAAGCCTACATCCACAGAAGATCTGTGGTTAGTTCTCCAAGATGTTTGGAACAACCTAACAGCAGAGTTCCTTCAAAAACTGTGTGCAGGTGTACCTAGAAGAATAGATGCGGTCTTGAAGGCAAAGGGTGGTCACACCAAATATTGATTTGATTTAGATTTCTCTTCTGTTCATCTCATCTCATCTTCTACTACCACTTATCCTCACTGGGGTCGTGGGGAGAGCCTATCCCAGATGTCATCATGCTAGAGGCAGGGTACACCCCGGACAGGTTGCCAGCCTATCACTGGGCTAACACATAGACTAACAACCATTCGCACTCACACCTAGGGTCAATTTTTTAGAGTCACCAATTAGCCTAGCGAGCATGTCTTTAAAAGTGGGAGGAAACCGGAGTACCTGGAGAAAACCCACGCAGACACAGGGGGAATATGCAAACTTCACCCAGGAAGGCCCGAGCTGGACTCCGACGTGGACCTGTTCATTCACTGCATTTTGTTATTTGATAAAAATAAACTATTAACACTTCCACTTTTTCCACAGTAATGGCAGTGTGTTGTATTTATCTGGTCAGTTTGTAACTTCAATTTCTGATTTACCCCCATGAGCAGAGGAGAGTGGCGGTCTGAGGTGGTATGATTAGCTCCCAAAACATTTCAGACAGGACAGTCTAAAATGTTTCGGTCTGGACAAAGAGTGACATCTAGTGGTGATAAAAGGAAATCGTGCTGTTATTTTAGGGCTTAATAATAGTACAGTTGAGATATTATATATGATTTTAGTGACCCTATATATCATATTGTGCACAAAGTTGAGCTCATTGTGTTTTCTAAATCCCACACAACATTAAACACTGCCTTTCTTTACCTGAATATTCTAAATACTGTATGTGTTTCATAGCTTTTGATCTTCTTCTTTATGATGAGTTCCAATATCCAAACATAAAGCCTGATATACTCTACAAAGTTATAAACAGTGAGTTTTATCTATTTCATGCTTCCAAATACCTAACCTTGCCTAAAGTGTAGATCTTTGTGTACCATAAACTAATTTCAATCTTTCTCCCTCCCTGCTGTGTATAAAGAGCTCTCTGTTTCTGCTTGATGGCCAGTAATTCTCCAATCTCTTTCTTGGCCTGGCTTTTGCTTTTCAGTCTCAACTCGTTAGCATGCTTGGCCTGAGAACCGGGATTTACAAATCCTTCTTGCACCAAATTGGCTCCTGAGCCAGGACAACTACGTCACCCAGAATCCCCAGTGGTGGCCATTACTCAAAACTATTCATACAGCATTGACGCGGAGCAGAATGGGAAAATGATTTCAACATTGCTGAGAGGGAACAGCTGCAGCAATACTGCTGGATGATGACAGATTTCCTTTTCTCCCTTCCTCTAACTCCCCTTTACTCTTCTCGCTCTCTTCTTTATTTTTGTCTTTTGTTTCCTCTTTGTTTCCTTTTCATTTCACTTAAAATTCACTGTTCTACATCCTCAATTCTCTGTCTCACTTACTTTAAGTCTTAGCACCGAACAGTGCATTAAAACACAGAGCACATGCTGTAACACACAAGGGAACTCTGAAAATACACTCCCAAGAATATTATTCCAAGGAATTTTAATGGGGGCCTTTCATATTTCAGCTTTTTCAAAAATCTTAACATGCTGTTCACTAACATAGTGGAACAAACTGTGTGTGTGTTACTCTGTGTCATGACTGTGTGGTCATACAGTATGCACTGGTCTGGTCCAAATGTCACCACAAGAGCGGATATCCAGAGGTTACGCTTCAAGCGCTGTCATTGTAGCGCAAGAATTACAGTTAGATGTGCAGTTATTTTAAGGTCGGAAAATCAGGGTTTAGGCTGAGCTGTTAGCTGTTAAAGATGCATGTGTGTGACAAGTTAGTGTATCTCTATATAACCGCAGAGACACTGGTGCCAATGCTTAGAAGCCTGGAGATTAAATGACCTGTCATTCATTTAAAAAAAAAAAAGGAACGCACACTAAATACACAAATAAAGTACGCACAAAACAAAAACCACCATTTAAGGTATAAATGTGAGAGACTCTTCCTGTTGCTGTGCTGTGCTGTGCCTGTGCCTGTGCGTGTTCTCTGGCTTTGTGTGTGCCTGTGTGTGTTAGTAGAGCCACATCTGGAAACAGTAGAACAGTAGATGCTGTCACTTTCCTTCTACCTCAGGCTTTTTGAGTATGTTCTTAAACAAACACTCAATTCACTCACAGTAAATTACAGGAAGGCAATCCAAGCTGCAGACTTGGATGCTTGGACTCTTTACCATTACTCTTGATCGTTTACTGACACACACACGCATGCACTTAAACATACCCAGAATTATTATTATGCAATTTTCCTGCCGCTCTAGTGAGTTGCAGCCAAACCTTTGTTTGTAAGAGTAATTGTAAAAACCAAATTACAGCTCATTTTGATTTCTCTGTGCTGTGCTGTGCTGTGCTATGCTGTGTGTGTGTGTGTGTGTGTGTGTGTGTGTGTGTGTGTGTGTGTTCATGCTGTGCGATAAGATGTGATTGATGGTGCAGTAAGGTTTACACAGCATAATCACCAAGTGGATTCAAAACAAATTTAGCGGTTATAGAGGGTTTCTTATTCTAAACCAGAGTAACTGTTAAGAAGAGATCAAAACAGAGTTAGTGTAGATCTGTGGCAAGTTTAAAAGCCTCTGTAGCTAATGAGAAAACACCTATTTTAATTTGTCTAATCAGACAAGAGGTGGCAGCATTGTTCAACCCAGTAAATGATCACTCTTCAGTAACACATTCATTCATCCACTTCATGTCAAAGCCAAGTCATTTACTGTAATACTCCTGGCCTCATAGCTGCTTCGTGGAGGCACAGAGATGCCTACAATGTTGATGTCCAGTATTAGCTATCGTCATTTTACTCAAACATCCAACAGTTCTAATTCAAGACTTTCAGAGGCAATAAGTCATTGTTTCATGTTGATTGAGAAAAACAAGACATTCAAAGAACTTAACTTTTAGAGGTTTACATTTTAGTATTTTCTGTCTTTGCAAACACCAACAATTCACCCTACACATGCACGCTTTTATGTACAGTATATAAACACACACAATCAAATCAGGATATTGGAAACCAAAAAGTTTTTATTAATCTTCTTCTGATACAAAAGTGTCATTTAAATAACAAGTTTTAAAAAAAATTTTATCACTTTTTTACAAGGATAAATTAGCAATCTCATTATAATACAATGATGTCAAGAGTTTCCTACAAGGGGAGACCTTAAAGGCTGAACAGACCTCAGCTGGGACTATTCATATCTGGATTTCTCAAAGGCGTTTACAAATCTATATTACCAGTGGTTCTCAATCTTCATTATACATGACACACACAGACACTCGCTGCGTGTCAAGGCACATTATGTGATTGTTTGGAAACGTCAACTGAAGCTCAGCATGGTCTTGAGAGAAAGGCCAGCCAAAACACTAAGGCGGTTAAAGGGGAAAGCTGCATTAGCTCAGAGGGGAGGCAGTCAGAGGTTAATTTAATTCACTTTGAGTGAATGTAATGTTTGTTTGGAGGTGGAAATTTAAGTGTGCCAAGGTATGCTGGTCTGAGATTTTTTTCAGGGTTCTAGGTTTCACCAGAACCACTGAAGGTGTCTCTGAAAGCAAAGAGAGTTGTACTTTCCTATCTCATCGTAATCATTAAGATAAAAAATAGATCTGAGTACATATGATACACAGGACAAAAATACGTTTTTATAAACGTATAAGTTTCAGTCGCTCAGATTATTATTCAAGACTCAAGTATTGAAGGCGTAATGTGACACACATGTATTACATGTACAAAAGACTTGTCAAAACTTAAGAGCTCTGTTAGATTGTCAGGCAAATATATGGTACACGGCTTCAATATTCTGTGAACGCTGCAGAGAGACAGGGTGAATCCAGAGACTGTTAGATCAACAGGGTGGATGGAAATATACAATTAAAATGCAATGTAAGAGAACATTAAAGGAATTCAGCCATGAAATTTCGCAGTCCACAGCGGTGTATGAAAATCTCTTCCAGGGAGGGCTTGATTGTCTGGGAAATGAGCCTTAGATGCAAAAAAAGCACCGGCTGGCAGGACACCACTGAGAGCATCATGTTAAGTATTGGTGTCAGTTTCATTTTTCTGTGATGGCATTAGAAGGGGAAAATATAATAGACACGGACAGAAAAGAAAACGTTGACAGATATGCTCTCTTATTACTGGTGGTTCTTTTACTCCTTATAGTGGTCAAAGATTTGTGTTTCCAAACACTGAATCAGCTTCAGCCAGGAGCTAATCTGGGATTGCATGTAGAGATACTGATACTTCTCTGATAATCACAATAAAAACGCCTCATGTAACAACTTACTCAGTCCCCCTCACTGAGAGAGGTGGTGTAAACCATTGATAAGCTGTTAAAATTTGAGTGTCCAATAACCACGTAAAATTCAACCTTTTTTTATAAGTATTCGGTGATAATAAAGTTGGGGAAAACCTTCTTGTCTGTACAGGTTCTCAATCATCCAGGTCATGTTTTATAAAACACTGCTCACTTTCAGTTGCCTTTGTTCTAGCTTTGTTTCTGTAAATGTTCTCCCCTTGCATATTCAGTGCACAGGGCAGTGCAATGAATATTACATGTAAAACAACTTCACATGTAAAACAAAATTAAATTGTGAGGTTTTTGTATGTCTCATCAGAGCAGTACAAGTTCTCCAAGACCTTTGGAACAACCTACCTGCACAGCACTTCAAGAACTGTACAACCCGGTGCTCTTTCCAAGGGTGGTCACACCAAATATTGATTTGATTAATTGTTTTTCTGTTTACTACACTGGGTAGCTGACATATCAAACTACTGGTGACAGTTTCTTGCTTTTATCACAAAACTTTACGCACAGTACTGTATGTCTATGACAACCTTTTTCAGTTGCATAAAGTGTATTTTGGCAAGTGATTGTCTAATAGCCTGTAATTCTTGAACCTGCCTTGGATTCAGTGTTTGGAAAAGGGCAGGGAGACTAATTCAATTTCCTGGTAAATCAAGAGCATATATAAAGCACAGGGTTTCCAGGAAGTCTGTGCATATCAGTGGACCTTAGCAGAGATTCACAAAGGCCTACATGTCCCAGACCCTTTCAAATGTATGTCTAAATAAAAGGCACAGCTGGTCCTCCATCCCAGGAGTCATTGAGGCATTACTACATAAGTCATAATCACATCATGTCGCTTTCACAACATTTGTAAGATGTGATCACTTTTTTCAGCAGCGCTCATAAGACATCCAACCTGTCCTGGTAGACATTATCTCAACTATAGTGCATTATTACAGCTTAGAGCCTGTTCCCAAACAATTCAGAGAGATAAAATGACCTGCTGTTTTGAGTTGAACAAAAAGTGTAACAACCACAGATAAAAAAAAACATCAACATTGCAGATATAAGGCGCTGTTTCAGCTTTTCATTACATTTCTTCTGTCGTTTTGGTGTGTCGTAATTCATTTCAGCATGAGCTCTCAAAGTGTCAGATACTACTGGGAAACCTCAGCCTACACCTGTATAATATCTGCTCCAGTGTAAAAATGAAATCTTCATAAAACCCCAAAAAGACAGCGGCATGATGTCCAGCAGACTCAGTCTTTTCTGCTGTGGGCTCTGGACAAAAGAGAGGCGGAGAGGTAGGCGAGGTGCTACACAGCTTATTGATCTCTGGTCTGCATATTGATGCTTCTCTTCTGCCTTTCCTGTCTCTCTTTTTCCTCATTTCTTTGCTTTGTCCAAATGCCTGGACAAATGAATCCTAACAGAGGTAGAGAGGCTTCTGTTGCCACTGATGTTTGACTCCTCTTCCTCTTCTCTCCTTCTTCACCCCTCTTAGAGGTACAGAGTCAGGGACTGTCAGGGAGCTCTTGTGATGCAGTAGCATCCAGTGGCTTCTCTCAGAAAGTCCTGCTACATTGACCCCTGGCATGTTTTCATCTCCCTTTCATCTCTCGACCCTCACCGTCCTTTGTTTTGCAGAGTTTCTGTATGTGAGAAAGAAGGAGGTACAACTCCATTCCTGTCCAGTCTCTCTTTCTTTGTCCTCACACCACTGTCTCATTGCCTTTCCCTGGTTTGATCCAGCCCTCGCCTGGTGCCCTTTTGCCCCCTCGGCTCGTCCGGCTGTCTCTGAGTAGGCGGACAGAGCAGCGCTGCCAGGTGTGGAGGGTTTTCACCGACCAGATCCACATGCCTGATGTGATACCAACAAGTAGCGACATGAAGATTCGAAGCATCTCTGACGCCACATATGAGTCCTGGGTACTGGCCCTGAACTGCCCCCAGTGAGAGAGCTGGTAGAAGTAACAGCCGATGACGGTGGATGCCGGGACTGTGTAAAGAACAGAAAACACTCCGATCTTCACCATTAAGCGCTCAAGCTTGTCTGTTTTGGCACCATCCTTCTGCAGATTGGAACGGATCTTGAAAAGAGCCACAAGGCCGGCACAGATGAACAGAGTGCCTGAGGAGGAGGGGAGAAAAAATGCCATGTCAATCAGAGAGAACTTAATGAAAACTGAGAGCTTGTGTATGTCAAAGATAATTATAATAAAGGTGTAAAGCAGTAGATATAAGCCATAGAAAGTGATAGAATTCTCATATTAATGGACAAATTAACTGTATTGGGATGCAATTACCTATGAGGAGGTATGTGGCCAAAGGGGCCACCACAAAGCCTGTGAGTGCCTCCTGCTGCTGGTTGCCAACATAGCACAGCCCAGTCAGGTCGTCTGCATCCACCAGCCTCATGATGAGGATGACAATGGTTTTGACAGCTGGGATGGCCCAGGCAGCGATGTGAAAGTAGGAGCTGTGCATTTCAATCGCCTCGTGGCCCCACTTCAGTCCAGCAGCCAAGAACCAGGTGAGGGTCAGGATCACCCACCTGGAGCAGTGAGATGAACAAGAATATCCATCTCATTTCTGTAATTGCTCAAAAGATTTCCAGGAAACAAGATGCTGAGGCAAACAAAAGCTAGTCTGTTATGATTTCACAGCAAAATCATGTAGACATGTGCCTCAGTTGTAATTAGGTAATCATGACACAGTTTACACAATGGAGCATTGTGATCATATTTTTGGAGATTGAAGTGACTTGTAGCTTTTCCAAGTGGGTAAGAGTGAAGACAATCAGGGAAACAAGGGTCAAACAAAAAGGAGAGAAGAGCTGTGACGGCCCTGTGCTTTAAAAGTGACACTTGTACCTTTTGTATGCAGGAAAAATGAATCCAACTAGTACAAAGGTTGTGAGACAGCAGTCAGATATTAAAGAAAACAGGATACAAGTCTCGTGTTCCAATTGTTCCCGCAAAGCCTTTTCATTACCACTGATGACAATGGTCAAAGTGGGACATAGACGTGAAGGATTGATATGATGAAGTGTGCGTGGCTGCGTTTGTTTGTTCTCACCAGAGTGAGGAGGCCATGCCAAAGAAGTAGAGGAGGAGGAAGACGATGGCACAGCCGGTGCTCTTCAATCCTTCTTGAACCAGAATTGGCACGGCTGCGGCATCCAGGTCACAGGAAACACGCTCTCTCCCAAGAGTCAGTCGTACCTGGAAAAACACAAAAGAACAAAAATGGAAATGAGGTGTGGCTGCACTAGAGTAATGCCAGAAATGACAAAAAGAAGCATCACCTTTCTCACTGAATACAATCATAAAAAGCTGTACATCAAGACATGAAATGAATTCCCTCTAACGGCTTTAGTGGGACCATATAACACTCAATGTCTACTTACCAGGTAGGCAACACTGTACAGATTACAGCACATGGAGAGAAAGATGATGGGCCTTTCAGGGTAGGAGAAGCGCTGGGAATCCAAGAGAAAGGTCAGGACTGTCAGAGTGGTAGACAGGAAGCACAGCACAGCCCACACCGCCATCCATGCATCTGTGAAGACTTTGGCCCCCCGCCGATAGAGCCCGCTGTCGTAGCCACACTGGAGAGTACAGCTTTCGGTCTGTTTGAGCCAGGTATACTGGTCGGGAGCAGATCCCAGGGCCTGACACTCCTCCTGGTGGGGAGGATGACGGACAGGCTGGTAGGGAGGGTCCTCATCACCTGGACCCTCCATGCACATGTGGTTGTGGTCATTTTGCGGTGGGAAGAGGCTGCAGTTGAGCACCTGGAAAGGAAACATGGCAAGAAAGGTTAGGCTCCTTTCTGTGACGATCCTTTTTCTTTTGCCACATCTTATTTTGTGTATCCCCTGACAATATCCTGAAGTTATGTTTGGTAGGGGATGTTTACATGATGATGTGACTCACCTCAGGCCATATGAAGCCAAACTCGTGGAGCACAGGGAGACACTTTCTCTTGACAGACAAGCACATGCTCCCACATGGGCCGATGGGGATGGGAACCTTGTCTGTGCACATTGGCACATAAACCGAGCATAGGAAAAACTGAAAAACAAAGAGTACATGGTTTAACATTTTTCAAATTCCTGCAAAACATGCAAGTTCTGAGAGAAAGGACAATGTTACAAGTCATAAATGAGCTTAGACTGATGATACTGCTGCTGAAGTTGCTGCTGGATGTGAGTAATGTGCTGCGTTTATTTTTTGGGGATGACTGATGTAAGGGGGTGAAACTCAATACATTTTACTTAATTAAGAGTTAAAGAATATCGCGTTTACCCGGTAATTACAATGCTTTGTAGACTTTAATTCAGTTCAGTTAACATAAACTGCGAAGCAGGAGATGAACTGCAACTGTGAGAACCCTGTGGGCTTTTGTATGCTACAACAGATTAAAGCCTGAAGATGGCTCTTCCGTCTACTTGCGTATACCTCTCACCATCCTGCTACTTTCGATACATTTCATCAGCCCTTCCACTGGTGGACCTCTGTTTTTGCTTCTAATAAGAAACTCCATGACTTGAATCAACACTAACCTGCTCCAAGGTTACACATACAACTCTGCATCTTTAAAAACAATCTGCAGACTTAACAGCGATGCCCCTAATCCAAGACTCAGCTTTCTCCGTCCCATGGCAATGATTTCGAAATAGATATCTAAGTCTGGGTTGTAAAGATAGTCTGGAGTCACATTTGACTACTGAGGGGGTGATGTTGTGAGCGGAGAAACTGCTCTGAGGTAACAAGGGGCAGCAATTTTAAGCGATTTCATGCATTTACTGTCAAATCTGTTTAAACCCCAGGTGTAAAATTGTACCAGGTTCACGATAAGAAAATACATAAAGGTACTTGTCTCAGCTACCAACAACACACAAACAAACACTAGTTCTGGGTGCTTGGACAGAGTGACTGAGTTAAAAAAGAAAATGTTAAAGGCCTTGCTGTTTTTCATTTCCAAAATGCCAAAATATGAACTGGGCCAGAATAAGAAGTAATGTTATGGGCCTGCAGCCTTGATATTCAATGATAGACAAATCCCAGCTTGAAATCAGGCCCTTGGACAGGGCCCAGACGAAACATGAATCCAACAAGAGTGTCAAGGTTGTGAAATAAATATGCAGGGAGATGTTATACAACTCAGTGTTATTTCCAAAATAAACTTAAAAATGTTGGGACATTAAAAACTACAACCACAATAAAAACAACTTAAAGCTTCTGTTCTGTTACAGTTTGATAATGGCACCAAAGAGATTTGTCTTTTGATTATAATTGTGATTTGGAACGTGGTGCTTCTTTGTCTCGTTTAATTGAGTAGAGGCCCAATCTAGAGAGAGTTTCCCACTATAAATATAGAAATGCTCCATAAACCTGTTGTTGAATAATTTATGACTTGATTGAATAAACGTCATTAAATTACATTCAGTGCAATTTCTGACATTTCTCACAGTGAGCTGTGCATACTCAACTGGTGACAGTAATGTAACACATTCTGGGTGTTTTCCCAGACCGTTTGTAACCTGAGCGCTGTCACTTCACTGGTAAAAGCTGCTCCAGTTACCAGTCAGGAAGCCTCCCATTAGAGCAAATGTTAGGCGATAGTGTTTCCCCTTCCCCTCTCTCCCTCTTTAACGTGTGTGTGTGTGTGTGAGAGAGAGAGAGAGAGACAGAGAGAAAGACTTGAGTGTCAGCTAAACTTACAGGAGTTTATGTCGCAGTTGCTTCTTGTTCTGTCTATTTTTCTCTCACATGTGTCTCTCTGAGTGCTGTATTAATTTAACATGTCAAACTGTGTTTTACCCTTATTTCTCCACTGAGTAAAACTTTAACAAAAAAATAAATAAATAAATAAAACATTTAGGCAGGACAGTGGACTCTGGCATATGATGACTCAAAAAAGCACTTGGGGCAGTTTACATTTGATGGCACGCTTGCATGTGTGTGAAAATAAGTATGGCTAAATTACAAGAATGCATGCAGTTTTAGAAAAAGAAAACACCATTCATCTACAACCGGTATCTCCAAAAACGTCACCTCTTTCTCAGTGCTCACTCCAATCACAATCTAAAGTAAAATCTCAGAGAAACACAAGGGATAAATTTTTTTTCTTACATGGTGCATGAGTCAAACAAGCAGCATTTGTTTTAGGACACTGAGGACACCATTGTTACCAAGTACAGTTCAGCGTATAGCAGTGAAGATCCAGAATTCAGATTCTGTTGCTGTGCAATGCATGAACTCAGAATGTCAACAGACAGAGGGGGCATTTTCAATGAAATTAGCATGACAGCCTTGCAGGACGGAGAATAAGGAAGGAAGGAAGGAAGGAAGGAAGGAAGGAAGGCATGGGACCCCCTCCGTTTATTTTAACTCCACAAGACTCAACCTATAGCTATTATGCTCCTCGTTATCACTGGCACCATCATTCTGAACAGCTCCCTGAATATAGTCAGTTGTTGCTGTTAACTCCCTGTCATGTGCTCTGGGACCTCAATTTGCCTCTCTGTGAGCACACAAATATAGCGTCAGCCTAGACATTTATAGACTCAAATCGCTGTTCCTAAATTCGCGAATGCAACACCACTAGTAATGACATTCTGGCAATTTTATACTTTCTTATAATACCAGTGCGCGCTGGCAAGCCCCCTGGTCCATTACCTTGAGCTGACTGGAGCAGCCGTACTGGATGAGCGGCGTGAACGTGGTCAGCTGCAGCTCCGCGTCCGACTGTAGCACGTTGCCGACCAGATTGGGCATCTTGGTGACATTGTATCCCAGACCCTGGCACATGCTGATCCGGATCGGGTCGCAGGTCATCTCGTCCACCTCGTCACCGAAAGCCCTGACCACGCAGAGCGGACGGAGCAATCCGGACAAGAAGAGCAAGGCTACCCTGGTGAACGACACCATCATCCCGGGCATGGTCACCCTGACACCCTCTGTAGATATTGGCACGCTGTTCGTCTCCTCAAACACACGCACAATCAGGTCGGGTCGCCCTGGAAACCACAGCGCTGTTTATATTCCGATAGTAGCTACCGGAGCGCATGTAGTCCGTGCGTTCAGGAGGCTGCCCCACTCCGACCCATTCAATACGTTGGAATATCCAGAAAGGAGTAGTGAATCGTTTCGGGATCTGTGCGTAATCAGGAGCGAGTCTTCTCTTCTCAGTGAAAATAAACCATGCAAAATGCAACCATTCAGATAAATCCCGGTGTCCTCCTTATGTTGCTATACGTTAATAGCTCCGTGAGTATATGGGGGAAAAAATAAAAAGTGCAGCGTAGCGACGAAAGAGACAGCGGGTCTGGTTTTGCGCCTACTGCCTGGGAGCGTCCAGCACTCAACTTTATTGTGTCTGTGAGGAGAGACTGTTTTTCGCCCCGTCCAAAGAAGAGCCAACCAATCCATGTGCTGGAGTTGGGTTTCCCTGACCAACCCCTGGCCAGGAGGGCGGGATCAGAGAGAAAAATAGAAGAGCGAATCTCTTCTACTCCCCTCACCCCTTAACCACCCCCCACCCCCACCCCACCCCAGCCCCTAAAGCATTTTGCCTTATCCTGTCTCATTGGCTTTTATTCTTCTCTCTCTTCAGTAAGCATTCCCTCTAATTCAGAGAATATCCACAACCTGTATTTGCAGCAGCAGATGTGGCTTAAATTTATTTTCAGTGGCCAGTAGCTTTAATTTTAGAAAACATGTCAAAAGTGCACTTTTTGCTTTGTGCATGTGTGTGTGTGTGTTTTCATTTTATATTCAAGGCCCCTAATGGTCTTTTAAGGCTGTCTGGAACTTCACCACAGGTTCCACTCCCCTCCTCTAAAGGCCCGTCAGCTCTAAATGCTCATGACATTGTAATTGAAAGTAGGGCCTTATGTGATGCTGAAGCATTGGAAATCTGTTTTGCATTGCAATGGATGCACATACAGGACAGGTTTTGTTTGCTTGTGGCACCCTGGGAGAAGGTTTCTCTTTTTACAGCATGAAACTAGCAGTGAAGAGTGTTGTTTTGCCTTTTCCCTGTTGTCAGTGGACTTGGGTCAGAAAGGGCTCGGATTTATTACAAATATTTTGGAAGGCAGAAAGCTTGAGGAATACTTGATTTGCATTTTTTTTTAAACAATTTGCACAATTCTGTTGCAATGAAACTCACCCCAAGAACTCCACAGATTTTTTTAGATGTTTAGCTTGCTAGAGTTTCAAATGAGATAAAACCTCAGACCAACTGCCAGCGAGAAGAATTGAGAATTGTATTTCCATTTTACCCATTTATAGGGCACCTTTTAAAATACTTGGAAATTCTAAATTTCAGCCCTAGAATATTACTGCAGAAGAAAATGTAGATTAATATATGGTTCCCTGTCCTTAAGTGGTAAACAAATGTTTGTTTGTCCCAGGAAATAGCAGTTTGCAATTGGACTGTGGACTGTACAAAAGATAAATAATAAGATAAAATGAAATAGAATTAAAAAAAAAAAAAAATACAAGTATTGGCATATCTAAAAAATATTTAGACCATTAGACCATTGACACTTGTCAACATTATCACATGATGCCACTTCTTCATGGTACTAAATAAAGCAGTTACACTCAGCATTCATGTTTGAAGACTACATTAGACCTGAGACTGTTTCCTTGGTCTTCTCTAATTGGCTGAATGAAAACCACATCCTCCTAAATGTCAATGAGAGGCACCGGAGTGACCATATATGATTCTTCGCCCCATAAAGGGTTAAAGTCTGAAATGATGTTCACACTGCAAGCATTATTTACTTAAATTTCATGTGTTGACCCATTGATACATCTGAATACACACGCTGTGTCATGTACACAAACTTAAATAGAAATAGAGTTCATTCTGACCATAGAATCTGTGCCTTTTTTATTATCTCAGACCTAATCACCTGTTATCTGCTGACACAAACAAACATGACCAACCAGCACAGGAAAGAAGGAGAATAGAATTGCTGTTCAGACTTTACATTAGCTTTCATAAGATGAGAATTAGCACTCTGAAATGTTTCATATGCTGCTCTTATTGTGCTGCTGTTTTCTCCCCCATGGATTACATTGTGACGTGTGGGCGAATCCAGTGTGACAATTGATTGGCAGCAGCAATGACCTCTCCACCCAGCCCCCCCCCCCCCCCCCCCCCCCCCCAACCCAGCCCCCAAACACACAAACTTCTCCCACACATGTGCACAATCCCCCTCCCCACACTTCTGCTCTTCGGCTGAACCTCAGGTCAAGACCCGAAGTAATTAGCACTGAGCTGAAACAATAGAGTGTGCCTTAGAGCTGATAGTTATCAGGGGAGTGGTGTGTGTGCAAGAGAAAGGAGTGGATGGGTGAGAAATGGCATTGGCAGTTGTGATCAGACTTTAGGTGTAAAACTGAAAGAATATTTTGAACTAAAAGCACAAGTAACAACAGTGAGAGCAGAGAGAAACTCAGTATTTGAAGTTCCAGCACCACATCACCAGCAGACTCTGTCCCCACTGCTTATTTCACAGTAGAGTGTGAATAGCAGGGGTGAGCAGACAACTTGTTGGAATTGACAGACTAATGACCGTCACACTGAGCATATAATGACCACAGTTACTCTTCAAGCCATAAAACCACTGAGTTAACAATAACAGAGCAAACCCTGTAGTATAATTTAGCAACTTCTAGGATTTACCCACAGTTAACATTGATGATCTATAAATATTAATAAAGCACGAGAAGTACTACTTCTTGTTCTGCTCATATCTGGCTGCTCATAATAAATGATTTCTGCTCTTTGATGCTGGTTTTCTTGAGTCCACATGGAGGGTATTTTCTGACCATTCTACTTATGTGCACAAACCACTTTCAGACCTAACCAGCAATCAGCTGTAGAAGGAATAATGTTGCCAATATTTGGGTTAACCCAAGCATAAGATAAAAATTTGTGCTGACTAGTTAATTGATGGTGACTGTATGGAAAACAGCATTTGAAGGGTGCAGAGGTTGGCCCTGGACACAGTGAAACTCAGATCAGAATGTATTGAAAGTCTTATGATCAAGGATACGCAGCAACCAGACCACAATGATAGTACGTTCATACAGTTCAGCTCTATGTGTTTTTATCAGCACTGAGACTTCTAATATCAGTTTCTAAAACATGCATTGTGAGAGCTGTGTGTGAGTTTGTTTTGCAGTCTAACAGTGCTGATTTCCACTGCTGTAGGCCAAGCAAAAATAGTCAGGGCTTTCTAATTATCTATGCCACACAGTTTCCTCCAACACAGCGTTCATGTGATTCTTTCTGCATATTGATGCCAACAGAAGGGACTCAGTGGTGTGGTTTTCCTTCCCAAATTACCCACCCTTGCTAACATTTTGATGGTTTAATGCTTAAGAGGCCTGGCTTTGGAAGGGCATATGCCCTGGCTGGCCTGGCTTCAAACCTTCCTACAGTCTTCACTGGCTTCACTGGCACCTTTTAACTTCCACAAAAACACAAAATATACATGCAGAATTGAAGTTGTCCTGTTAGGTTAACAACAAGTAAAGAATAATGAGGGAACACTACATTTATAGTTTAATTCAGCCAGGAAGGGAACTGCATGAGTGTCTTCAGGCTGTGTTGGCATGGCTGCTGGTTTAAAATGCAGCAATGTGGGGTTGCAGATTTACGATTATTAATAATGTAGCTTCACTTGCACAGAGCGCTGCTAAAATCAACTGAGGTACTAGCGTGGGCAGGACACCTGCATCTGTCCGTAATGATTTAATACCAGCTGCTCAGAACTCATTTATATTAGAAGTTCTTCCAGTGTTGGCAATTTTTATTTTCAACAAATTTGCCTTTTTCCTGAAAGTACTCATCACATGAAATCATTCATCTAAATGTAGCTTGAGGCTTCAGAACCATGTCACATAAAACTGTTTAAAGGACATCGCTAAATAAATCCACTGCTGAAATATGATGTTTTTAAAATGACAGTGTCATAGTGTGCAACTCTTTATTTTATATATACACTTCTCTCTCATGTGGAGTGCACAGCCCCTTCTTTAAATGAATAATAAACATGTTCGAGTGGCCGCAGTACTGCTCAGTCCAACTTGGTCTTGCTGTGGGAATGTAACCATTCTAACCTTTCAGCTTGGCAGGCAGAGTGAAAGGCAGCACCCTGAGGACAGAAAGAGAGACACAAGTGTGTATCTGTCACCAGATAGCATCTTATGGCAAGATGCCCAATTTCTGAAGCCCTTGAAGTGTGGTATTAATAGGACTGCCAACTCCTTGGAATGGTGTAAGTGTGCATAACTGCAGATGTTCTGCATACACTTGTGTGGTGCTGGTGATGTGTGGCCTTACTTTCATGAATTTTGTTCTTTGAACTGTGCACGTGAATGTAGGTGTTGGTGGGGGGTTGATTGTGCATGAGTGGGAGTGGGGGTTTGTGTCATTATGGGTTTGGAGGAGTTTGATAGAAGAGAGTGGGGGGTTTCTGCAGGTGATCTGTCCCCTGTGGGACTGCAGGCTCACATTACTCCTGGGTAGAGTACCAGTATGCACACACAGCCACGCACTCTCTGTATTTAACTCTCCAACATGCCAGTCTGGTCTCCCCATTCCTTCTTTTACTATCTTTACTCCCTCACTGTTGCTACCAATCTCCTTTTTATACCTCCAATCATCCTGGAAATGTTATTTTCTGTGCTGACTTTTCACAGAAGTTCTCCTTAAAATTCCCATAACCGGATTTCAGTTATGGGAATTATGTTGATCACAATCAATGTCATTAATTAATGTGAAAGCCATTATTGGAGCTATTTTCCTTAAATGTCCGGGGAAATATAGTGAGCTCGGTCTGATATCTGCATCTCCATTTCTAATAGAAATGTGGAGGGAACATAAGAGCTGACATAGAGGTAGCTTCACTTATAGGCTCATCTTTGTCCAAGAGCTAAGTTAACATTTTGTGTGGGCTAAAACATTTTGTTAATCACAGTTTATACTTCACACATCCGATCCAATAAATACATACTCAAGTGATAACGAGATAATTGTTTGGGCCTCCTTATTTGCTGTAACCGTCATAATCTGCATTTTGTTATATTTTTATCAACAAATTCACAAAATAACCTCCATGTAGGTTATCAAATTATCTTGTTTGTGTGTAAACATTAAATCTCCAAACATGTGCAGAGATACAGTAGCTCTGTGAAAAAATCAGATTTTTCATGAAAGTACTTTCATTGTAGCGTTCTATGTAATGAAACAATATATGAAACAGTGCAGCTGTTTTGTTCCTTTACATACGGTTTATTAAATGCAGAAGGTTTTGCATTATTCACCGTGAAATTACATTAGAGCTGGCATTAAGGCTTTGTGCTCTAGTTCATCATGTCCTAAATGCTGGATAAGCAGACGATAAAAATGCTCTCGACTACGCTACGTGTTGTGTTTTATGTGGTGGTTTGACTATGATTTTAACACACATTAAAATCATATTTACAAATGGTCTCTGATGGAAGCCCTCTTTACTGAAAAAGATGATAATATCTTTGTGTCCCTGGCTGATGGAAACAAATCTCCCCTAATGACCTCTCTGTATGGTCTGTATCCCACATCAAATGCTTTCAATAACTTCATTATAATGACTTGACCACATGGCAGGGTACCACCATGCATCAGGGAGTTCAGTTTTGATTCTATAAGGCACTCATGAATGGTGACTTTTCCAAAGGCGTGCTCTGTCTGGCCTGTTTGGTGGCAGCCAACAGAGTGCTGATAGATGGTTCCTGTCCGTGTCTGTAAATCGGCCTCTTGTTGGAGAGTTAACCCCTGTAACCCTGCTCGTCTGTAACAGCAGACTCTCCTCTCACAGCCCGGGGCAGCTGATGAGCCTTTCTCAGAAATCTGATGAGCAGGTGGTAGCGGTCCAGTTGGGATGCTGATGAATGTATTTGCTTTGTAAGATGTGTCCCCACTGCTGTATATGGCTGAGTGGGTGAGAACAGCTCGCAGAAGAAAAATAGCAAAATAAAATCACCTCTTGTCCTTGGAACATCTGCACCACCAGCTGAACGCAGCTTTCTGTGATTACAGAAATGTCCTGTTTAAATGGATGAAAAAACATATCTGAGCAGAGGCTATTAGTACAGAGGTCAACTATGAAGACTGGACAGGCCAATTAGATTAGCTGCTGAACATGTTTCCTTGTTCAGTTTCTTTGTTTTGTGTGATCATTGTTCACAGTTAATCTGAAGGGAAATACACTATATTATGTAGACACACAATTCTGAAGTGTATACACACACACACACACACACACACACACACACACACACACACGGACATGCATGCTCTCAGAGAATTAGGGAGGAGTTCTCCTCCTCCTCCTGACCTTCTGCAGACACAGCTGTTTCTCCTCTGACTGGTGACTGGGACAAGTTTTATTAATGTGCTGTAACTAAGTAACCACAAAATATGGATCTCTATAGCACTGCTCACAGACTGATTTATCCTTCTGCTTGCTTCATGTTCATGTCAGTGGGTGTGCACACATTTTGACTGTCCCATATTTCACATAAAAATATCCTTGTCCACTGAGCAGTGTTGATTTGTTACTACAAGGATGAATAAGACACATTTGTTAAAGTAACTGCAGCCCCTACAGTTCTTTTAGAGCCATTGTGACTGGTTTCTCCCATTAAAGTGATCATTTTCATTGTATGCCATTTTTTGGCATGTGTGCGCAGCCGTTACAGTTTGTATCCGTGATCCATGTAAATCGTGCAAATCCAAGATACTGAACCTTTTCACAAAAGCGTTTGTAATTGACTGGGATTACTGCTTGACAGACAATTTCTGGGAACCACTTTAACATGAGTGTGTGTGTCTGTCTGTGCGTGTGTGCTTGGAACATAATTCATCTATGGGTTCTGCGGAACCACCATGACACCATGAGATGAGAATTTAGAGCTGTCTCTTTGGCCTTCATATTGACACTTGTGTCCTGGGAAAAAAATGGCTAAAATGCTTTTGAGTATGCATGCTGGGAAGTTGGGGAAAAATATGCCACAAGAATGAATGTATGTGTGTGCGCTTTCTGACAACGAAGTGGAAATGTTCTGTCAACTGCTGTGTTGAAAATGCGAAAGGCTGACATCCAGCATGCAGCTGTGCATTGGGAGGGAGAAAGAGCAAATGCGAGAATGATTTACTATGCTTGGCGAAGGGAGGTGGGCACAGTGTTACAGTGGACCCGATATGTAAAGAGGACAGAGAGGGAAGCTTCTGAGATATGAAGTTTGCTTGAGATACAACTGTTTACTCAAAGAGAGAGAAAAAAGCAGAAAGCAATGAAGAGACTATTTTATTTGAACTTACATTGTTCCAAAATGAATCATTATTTTTCTAGTTATGTGCTCTATGTGTGCTGTTTCCACTCTAAACACACCTTCATCTGATTCTCCTTCAGTTTGTTATTCATAGACCTCTGCGCTGACTTCCTTGGCACCTGTCTCTTCCCTGTCTTGTTGCTCCACTCCCTTAAATAGAACTCATGTCTCTAGAGGAAGAGTAAACACTGGCCCTTCCGTGGGAATACAGACCAACACACACACACGGACACACGCAAGCATATCTTCATGGTAACATACTACATTTCTGACCACATATGGAGCAAGTCTGTAAGCCAACGGTAGCTAATATTTTAGATGATATCAAACCTTAGTAGCCATAACATAAAAACCACTAACAAGAGAAGTAAATAACATTGACAATCTTGTTCTACTTGGAAACTTTTGGACCCTTGATGGCAGCAGCCATCCCCAGCAGGATGCAGCTTGACAGAGATACACACACACAAAACACTTTAGAAACAACTCAAACAACAAGAAGAAAAGTGCAAGTTTTGACCTGGCCTCCAAATTCACTCGATGTCTAACTGTTCCAGTATCTGTGGGATGAACCATCCACAGACAGATCAATCTGATATCAAGTGAATACAGGATAGTATCACCGATACCGATATTTTTTAATAAATAAGGTGGTACTGGATGCGTCATTGAATTGCTAAATCCCTAAGTGCTTCTTGTGATGTTTCCTTTTTTATTATTAAATAGTTAAAACCCAGGACAGAATTAGGACAAAGTTTATAATTAAATAGAAAATGCTTTATTATCAATTTTCTTTCCAGAAAAATCTTAAATAAAAAGTGTGCGCAAACCAGTAAACAAATTAAATCAAACAAGTACTGTTGAGAACCTATATTAGAAAAAGTAAATTAAAGTTCTGAACAACAAAAACAACAACTAGTGAAAATTTACATAACATGTAAACTACTTAACAACCCCCAAAGCCTTTAGTTAGTCTGTGCAGAACAAAGGTTTTAGTTATAGGTTTTTGTTCAAGATTAGTATCATATTAATATTTTTTCTCTCTGCGTTTCTTCTGTTGTATTTTCTCTGTGCGTGTGCTGATGAACCTGAGCCGGCAACTTGTTTGTTTGGTTGCTTTGCGCGTCTAAGTCGTCACGTCACGTGACTCACATGACGGCGCAACATCTAAACACAAGGTAAACACAAGGTTAATTGTACTATTTAGATGCTATTACCTTTACCTATGCCGATAGCGCCGGCGCTATGTTTTCTACTACAGGAGTATTCTTACCGTAACTCCATCAAAGTTGGTCCCATCGTAAAATTCCAACGGTGTTGGAAAGCTGAGAACTAGGTTGACTAGGCTGAGAAGGTCTGTGTTTTATTATACGTATTTCTAACATTGGGAAGACCATCCAGAACGGTCTAATGACCGCTGCGGCTCCTTGAGGAGAAGAGCGATTCGGAGGATGCGACTTTTGACCTGAGGTACGTGAACAGCATATGTGGCTAATAGCATACCTTATTTACAACAAGTTTCCCGTGATTACCTCAACTTTATTGTTCTAATCATTTGTGTTTGCTGCTATGATAAAAAGGATAAAAAGGAAACATTTGTTATCTATTTTACTTTCAGTGCTTACCCTTCTGTTGAAAAGTCCCCCTCCATCAGCCACACCCACCATTACCCTGACCCCACAAACAGCTGGAATCCAGCTCCCCAATTTCACCTACTGTTTATAGTCATGTTTTGCATAATTTAGTGAGTCCTAGACTCACAAAATTACTGGTGATTATTCTAAACATGTGTAGGTTCACCTTTCAAATGTCAAATCAAAACTTCATGAGCGATAACAAAATTTATTCTCATAAGAGTCATGAAAAAAACATTCCAGTTTTGTATTTTTTCTGTTTAAAACTGCTGATAATTCCATACAATGTGCAATAATCATTAACCAAATGTTCAAAAGTAAAGTTCAAGTAAAAGGGAAAAAGGGACCAAAGCTCTCAGCCTTAGGGCAATTCCTGACCATTTTCAGCCTCAGTAGGTAAAGGGTTAAAGCCTATGATTCAAACTAATGCTGCAGTTCTAAATGCTCAACTGTCACTTTTTGCCACTCAGTGGCCGTAACCACGGAGAGCTGTGATGTCACATGTACACTATTCTATGAAATAAAAAGGGTTCTGATTAAATTGAGCTGATTAAACCAGTACAGTTAACTGGTCTGTCACATGACAAGTCCCCCAATTCAGAAGATTTAAGTGTATATCTGTATTTAGGTATTAAAAGCAAAAGTGGTTTAATACTAAAGACAAAATATTGTAACTTTTATAGAGACATCTGTAGCTATTTAATTTTTATTCTTTAAGCCACTATAATCAGATTTCATGCTGCACAAGGCATGAGTCTAACAACAGCAGGGCGTGTTACTCCCTGCAATATTTCAAACGGATCCGTTGTCAAAAAATTAAATTTCATGTTTGACGAACGACGGCAACATGTGTTAACGTCACAAGGAAAACACGTTGCATTTCCTGTTACTAAGATTTAACTTAAAAATGCTTTTAATGACACGCTGCAGCAGTAGGAAATGTGCAGCTGCATTAAAGAAATAAGTCATCTTGTATCTCATTCAGCCCAACATATAACCGTAAAACCTAAAATTAAAGTTTAAATCATAAAATATAGGCTGTAATAGTCTATATACTGAACAAGATTATGAATTAACCAATATAATTATAATAAGTCTTTATATTTAGTCCGTCAACTTTCCACTGCTATCTGAGAACTGGCCTGGCAGCCTGCGTGGTGTCCTGTGACTTAATCTCTCAAAACAATAAGAGAGCATGCAGAAACATAAAACCTGACACCATTTCTAAATTAACAGGTTTTATCGCCAACTCTTTTACAGGATGATTGTTGATGTTGTGCAACGTTTAACTGTTTAAAATGTACAAGGAGCATAGGGAGCAGGTGTTTGGCCTTTTATATGCATGACAGAAATCTAACCACACTCACACTGTTTTCATATGTTGTGTGTTTGCTAGACAGGGTCCCCTCCCTTAGTTTGCTGCTCTCACACACACAGAAACTCTTTTCATTCAACAGCCGAATTCCTGTTTTCTTGCCGCCTATTCAGAGAGTGTGGACAAGAATAACCTCAAAAGAATGCGAAAGTATGAGCAAACCTTAGCAAAATAATCCCAATTTAACAGAGAGTGTTGGGACACACAGAGGTTCCCCATACTTTGATAAGGCTGTTGGAAAACACATGCGTTGTTGTTTGTTTTCGGTTAACTTGAGCATGTAATGTCAGTGTGTACAGTGTAAGCTTATGTGGGTGTTTAGTTTTGATACCTCATGTGGGTTTAGAGTCATGTCACTCAGCATACGGTGAGTGTGTGTGCGTGGAAAATGCTTTATACAAATGGCTTATTCATATTTGTAGCGGGCAGTGGGCGCCCGCCGTAGCATTCTCACCATACCATCTCCTCTCAGCCAAGTTCAGGCTTGATGTGTGTGTGTGTGTGTGTGTGTGTGTGTGTGTGTGTGTGTGTGTGTGTGTGAGAGTGTGTGTGCTTGCGCGGTTATGCATCCATGTGCCCATGTGTCCCGTCTTTGTCTCATGGCTGCAAGCTTTACCACAGACGGTGGCTGACAGACACAATCAACATGCACACTGAATCATTCTCTGCACACTCACACATGGACAGACTGGAAGACAAATGGACCTTGCTGACACACAGACAGAGATGTGGACAAGCTGCCTTTCCATTTGAATGCTCAGCCAAACCACAAGCCATAATTACACTTGTCCCTGTCTGTTTGACTGCAGCAGAGATAGTGTGTTTTCACTGTGCTGCAGAATGATGATGAGAGACAACAGGGGTGGGCTTGTTCATGCACACAATTCAATAAAAGTCGTTGTAAGGGTAAATAATTGAGGAAGGACATATGTCTGCTGTAACTGTAACTACAGTATGTTTTGTTGAATGTTGCTTCTAGTGCAGCTGTTTTCTCCAGATAAATATTATTTTATTATTTGAGTTTCTGCAATGACGGGTCACCATTATTAATTGTGTAAATGTGCTGATGTGTCGCAATGGTTACTATAATCCTATCATGGAATCTCCCGCAGCCAAACATGATAAAAATGCATTTTATTAAAAATGTCTGAACATGATTCTCAAAAGTGTGGAAATTCTTTAAACAGGAAACTAGGTACAGTGAAACAGTTCACTAGAGCTGCTCTGCCTGAGCTTCTCAACAGAGAACATCCTGGGGCTTTCAAAACGATGACAGACAACAGTGTCTGGACCATTCCAGTGAGTTTTGCTTGATTCTTGGTCTGTGGTCAGAGCCTGGGAGTCATCTTTGTGTCCGTACCTGCATTCTAAATTCTAACAGCATATTTAATTAAATAAATTAATTAACCTAACTAGTCTACAGACACACACCATTCAGACCAATATACAGACAACTCTAATTAGGTTATTTGAATGGGTATAATTACAAACTTAGAGTGAATCAAGAGTACATCCGATGTAACATTTATTACATGTTCACTATTGGCTTCAGTCAAAGCTATGAAGACGCAAGGGGCCTTTGTGCTTTGGTGTTCTTTAGGGTCTTGTCCGGAGAGCATCCATTCTTCTCAGGGATAATCTTTGTCCACAGATTCAGAGAGTCCTTGTGTAAAGCCAGTTCCTTGAGGACTATCCAGCCATGGTGTCTGTTAAGCTTTCCATTTTTCATTCAGAGTGAAAAATTAATTAATGCAGCTGTAAATCTTGACATGTCAGTTTATAAAACTCAGTGGTCCACCTCTCTTTCATTGCAGCATTGACAAACATTTTGGAGAGAGCAGTGAGGAAGCTTTCAGTGTAGCTCCCTCCTGCTGAGAAGATGTGAGCTGCTCCGGTGTTGTTGAAAGGATTTTGAATTTTGGATTTCACTTTTGTGTACTTTTTACATACATTTATTTAAGTGCAGTGTGAATGTAGCTGATGTCTATGTAGTAAATGCGTTGTTGCACTGCTTCTGGGTTCACTTCAAAAAGTGATGGATTTTTTTGTCAATTTGACAGCACCTGTGAATTCAAGACTGTATGGGAAATGCAAAGCAAACAGAAACAGAAATAGTTTTTGGGCCACCCTTGCAAATATTTCCATTTTTGGTTGCAATCTCAAATGAACAGAAGCATTAGGTAAATGGTACGATTTAAAATGGTTTCTTCATCAGTAAAAAAAATATGTCATGAAAACATGTTTGAACAAAAGGTCTAAGATTGACAACATTCAAGTTTAATCAAGAGAAGAGATAATCCATTTTTGCGGCTCTAACTACTGTATTGATAGAACTTTAACTTAAGGACCTAATAGACCAAAGTAAAAACTAAACTAACTAAAAGTGCGTTTGTGTTTTGTTTTTTGCTTTTTTTTACCGACATAACTTACTGCCACAGCGGGGAGGCTCTGTGGAATGTGTTACAACGTTTATAGTGCTGTTGACTCCTACCAGTGTTTCCTGGAATTAATTGTAAACATCCTCTCACAGGAATATTCAGCAGGTGCAAAACTAGACAAAACTGACCAAAACTGACAGGACAAATTTACAGAATTACATACGGTATAACTGTATGAGCTCCTCTTTCAATAAAAATAAAACAGCATTCCATCCTGAAACCCCTTGGCTTCAGTATAGTTTTCCCATTTTCATCCACCGTGACGGAAACAATGCCAGGATTCTATTCTCCACAGTAAATAAACTACTCAAGACCCAGGAAACTGCCACCCGCTTCACATCAGCCCTTCAGCAATTCTTGGACTTTATCAATCACAAAGTTTACTCCATACATCACCATCTCACCCCCTGCCTGTTGTCTCAGTCAGACACTCCATGGCTCAGTGCTACGGTCCGGCCCACCAGTACTCTATCTGTCTTCCATCTTCCCTCGAATCAACACATATCTCAACTGATCATGTCTTCCCGGTCTCCTGCTTCTATATTTGATCAATTTCCTAGCACACTGGTCAAGGCTTGTCTCCCCACACTCCTCACTCATCATGCAAATTGTGCAATCCTCCCAATCAAATGGTATTGTTTCCTCCCTACTCAAAACTCACACCCATATTAAAGAAACCTGGCCTTGACCCCAATGAATTTAATAACTATCGCCCTATCTCAAACCTCCAGTTGAAAAGTACAGTAGCCTGCCAACTTCAAGACCATCTATCAAACAATTACCTCCTTGAGCCTTTCCAGTCTGGTTTCCGTCCCAACCACAGCACAGAAACAGCACTCACTGAAATTACAAACGACCTTCTTTTAGCAGCAGATTCTGGCCTACTCACCATCCTCATACTCCTAGACCTCAGTGCCGCCTTCGACACAATATCTCACAACATCCTCTTAGATTGTTTGGCTGGCACAGGGGTCTCTAGCATTCCCCTTCAGTGGTTCCATTCTTATCTGTCCGACCATTCACAGTTTATTCAAGGAGAAAATACCAGATCATTACTCTTTACTCATTACTCATCACCACCAAACTGGACACCACATCACCACCTACTGCCCTCATGGACTGCCTGCAAACCATCACAAACTGGATGTCAAACAATAAACTAAAACTAAAAATAGCAATCAAAGTGTAATCTTCTTGTCGGATCCAAATCGTCACTCTCCAAATCCCACCGCCTCAGTATTCTCATCAACGGCTGTTTGGTCCCCCCTTCATCCACAGTTAAAAGTCTTGGTGTTGTTTTGGAGAGTACCGTCTCATTCTCATCCTACATCAATAACATCTCACGCACAGCCTTTTTCCAATTCCGCAATATCTCCAGACTCCGCCCCTCCCTCACCGAGCACTCTACCGAAATCCTCATAAATGCCCTGGTCACCTCCCGCTTGGATTACTGCAACTCCCTCCTCCCCAGTCTACCACAGAAACTCATCCACCATCTACAAACCATCCAGAATCATCACCCGTACCAAGTCCTCGGATCATATTACACCAGTCCTCATGCAGATCCACTGGCTCCCTGGTTCATCAACGTATACATTACAAGCTACTTCTGCTAACATTCAAAGCTCTCCATAACCAGGCCCCCTCATATCTCTCTAATATGCTTCACTCCGTTCCTCATCTGCTACCCTGCTTTACACCCCCTCCTTTACATTTACCTCATTTAGCGCTCGGGCTTTTAGCTGTTCTGCACCTAGACTCTGGAGCTCACTCCCACTACACATATGCACTCTGGACTCCATCGACAGCTTCAAATCCCACCTCAAAACACACCTTTTTAAGTTACCCTACTCCCTATAACATTCTGTTCCCTAACCGTTTTATCCACCATATCCATTTTCTAGCCACAATGTATTTTGTTTGTATGTATTTATATTATGTGCTATTGTATTTTATATCTGTTTTTTTGTTTGTTTGTTTTTTGTTGTTCTTATGTGTGAGGTGACCTTGGGTTCTTGAAAGGCGCCGAAAAATAATTTTTATTATTATTTGGGTAGCCAAATAGCTGTTCTTTGAAAATACAGGGTTTCTCCTATCCCTTCAAATTCTGAGTTATGATGCAGATTCACATCTTCTTAGAAAGATGTGTGTAGGCTCACAACAAAGAGATCTGGTTCGCCTTTGTTTCTACTTCCGCGTGATGTATGGTTTTTAAATTATTTAAAGAATCTCAGTAACCACGGTCAAAGGAAAATGCTGAAATAAATGGATGCCCTTATATTAAAAAAAAATGTTTTACAGTCACATCAAGGAATAAAAACATACATATCATGTGCTGTGAATGTCAATGAGAATTTACTGTCCTCAGCAACTTCCCCATTTTTCTTTAATTTTTTCCTTCCCTGTTTTTTTCCTATGTTTCTTAGGGTTTTTGACCTCTGATCCTAGTGAGGTCACTTCACAGTGAGCCATAGTTTAGTTTTCCTGGCTGCTGTCAACAGCCTTGTGAATTTATATTTTTCCACATCCCTCCTTTTCCCTCCGAGGGGTCAAAAAAAATCAACTATACGTATTTCGGATTATAAAGTCTTCAGTTTAAAAAATTCTCAGCAGACAGTCAGTGATAAATTTGTGCAAGTGTGTGTGCATGCAGTGCGTGTGCTGTGTGTGCAAAAGTCCATTGGGATTGTTGGCCACAGATGTGAAAGTCATTCCTGTGCTGTTTTTCTCTCCTTCTTCTCGCTTATCCTTTTCTGTCCTTTATTCTTCCATTTCGCGTTTCTTTTTCTCCATACTTTATTCTCCTTCTGTTCCTTTTCTGTGCGTATTTCACATTTTTGATCTCTTGTATTTCCATTACCAACCCACCTATTAACTTATCCCTCTCTTTTCACCACTCTTCTCTTAATTATTATTGGCCCACTCTACCCTTTTCTGCTCCATTCTCCTAATGATCCATTATCTTCCTCCATCTTTGTTTTCCCTTTTTTCCCCCCTCCGCTCTACTTTGTTTCTCTCTCCAAGGCCTAGTATAAGTGTATGTGCCTGGCAGAGTGTTTTATTGCACTGTCAGGGGCCTGGGGAGGACTAATTTCACCCATAAAAACAGCTCGGAACAAGAAAAAAGGGGCGGCAGATGGGGATTGGGGGCAAATTTATTGGAATAGTTTGTTTTTTTAAACTGTGAACAGCTATTATTTTCCTTCTCCTCTTTCTTTTTCCTTTCCATCCCGGCAGCTGTGTGTAGTTTTGGCTGTGAGGGTCTCTCACTCTCATTTCTGCACACACACACACACACACACACACACACACACACACACACACACACACACACACACACACACACACACACACACACACACACACACATTTAGACATGCCTATGCATTAATACCTGTGTATACACAGACACAGACACACACAGACACACACACACATTTAGACATGCCTATGCATTAATACCTGTGTATACACACACTCACACACACACACACACACACACACACACACACATATACATATATATATGTATATATATATATATACACACACACACACACACACACACACATATATAGTACAGCTCTTTGGTGTGGCTGTGGGTTGATGTGTTTGTTTGTCTTACTGAGTGCTGCAGCTACCACAAACCACAGTGTGTTTAGCAAGGCCGTAGCCATTTTGTCTGACTGCAATTTGGCAGATGGCCTGTGATTCCCAACTCAACGCACACACAGACACGTGTGCGTGTGTGTGTTGGTGCGTGTGTATGTGATTAGCCTCCCCATAACTTACCCCAGCCATAGGCTAGGCTTCCAAAGGAACTCCACATCTAAAAAAAAGGCAGATTAAGTAAGACATTGCTAATTGTAGAAATCAGATATGCTTCAACCTTATTTATTTATGAGTCAAGTTCAATGATTCTGTCTCTTCTCAACGCAGGCGTTTTATATATATATATATATATGTACTGCTAAATACTTTGTTTAATTTATATATTACCCACTGTACCTACTGAGCCACAGCTGCCCCATATATGTTAGATATGACCTGATATATATGCTGGGAGGGGGAATAGCAGAATGTTGTTGCCAGTCAGACACTGCGCATGACTTATGCTTTTCAAAATGCAATTGTTAAGTTCTTAGATTATGTTATTAATTTCTCACTGGTCTTGTGAGCCTGACTTCCCACATATTGATGATAAATACATTCCCAGTAGACCTTAAACTGAAGTTAAGAATGCGGAACGATTGGAACATTGGAACATTATTTCAGTTAATATTATATCGTATCTGGTGTTCAAGATGCTGTCCAAAAGTTAGCACGTAGACTCTGATGATTGACAAAAGGGCTGTATTAATACATACAATGGGTCTCTGTTAGTGGCAGATGACAGGTTAAAATATTGTCAGGTTTAACTTTAGGGAAATAATATAGTTCAGGTGAAGATTTGCTGTCACCCTGACCTCCTCCACCTGCAGATTTGGCTGTCTAAAGTCATCAAATTAGCTTAGCCCAGTCATACCACCTATGACAGTACACTCATTTTCCAAAACATTAGCTACAGTAGTGAAAACGATTGCATTCTAATATAATAGTCCTGCCCTATATGCCCCTTCATGATTGGGCAAAAAGTTCAGGCTCTGTTTAAACAGCGAAAGAAAGAATTTTTTTCAACTGCATGATCATGTTGGAAGATGTAGTTACCCCAAACTGGCTTGAATTAAACACTAAAATGTTTCTATTATTTTCCCTAGCCTCTGACTAAAACTGACGTGTCAAAATAATAGAAACAGTTCATTAGTACTATAAATCACAGCCTCCAAACTTGTTTAATCAACATTTACAATTATTAGAAACAAATGCTAAATACCACAACCTTCTGGTTTTGTAGAATTAGCTGAAGCAACTGATCATTTTTGTTTGGTGGACCATTTTCTGAAGTTGGGCAGTGCATCTGATGTTCTCAAATGAGTTGTGCTTTTTGCTGGAATGATGGATACTTGAACAACACGAAGTGTGCAAATCATGTTTTGACAAAGAGCCAGCGGGTCTGGTTTACATCAAACAGATATCCTTGCAGTGTTTAACAACTAAACTGTCACCTAAAGGTAAAATTAAAGTAATTCTAAATCACCCAGATAAAGATATTTTTTAAGGTTTTTAAAAGATGAGAACTTTTGAATAGAAATCTGTGAGGCAATCGTGTTTTGTTGTTTTGTTCTTGAAAGAATCAGTTTATTGAAAATGATAAAAAAAAATTCCAGCATGCCAGTTGGATTGGGAATGAAATAAAGCCATCCGACCATTATATTGCATTCTAGGGGTGTTTATATTTACCCTGAGGCCTGTGTTGAAGAAACACTGCTCTGTGCATGTCCTAGTATTGGTAACTATAAAAATCCATACTGAAGTGATTAGTGAGAGCTGTAGATGCCAATGTGATGGTGTTAGGTTTTTTTTGCACATGCCCACTCAGTTCTGCAGCCACCCAGAAGCATGAGTCCTGTTCTCAGTGTAAACCAGAGCATGTGTTTGGGTGAGCAGGGAAGGGTTTAGTGGAAATAAATTTCTTGGTTCTGGGCAAGTAAAAAAGTGCATGCACTCACTTTTCTATGGGAGTATTTTGTCCTTTGTTTCAGTGATTAGCTAACAGCTAAGTTGTAAGGTACTTTAAGGTATATAAGGTAACTTTATATGTGGGTTTATGGGAACAACTGTACTGCTTTCTGGCTAGTGTATGATGGTTTATATAATGTATGTGCATGCAGTATGTCTGTCAATTCTGCCACCATGTACTTGAGGGGCTCCTTTTGGCTCTGAGTTCTAGGGCAAAAACCAAAAGATGTTAAAACATGTGTTTGTAAAGATGAACAAAGCTGAAATTAATGTGGCCGGTGGCATTGGCATGGATCAGTCTCTGCCTTTTATTTTTATCAAGTAAATTCTTCAATTTCTGTAAGATTTGCATGCAGCATGCAAACATTGTCACTCTGGATAATGTTATTTATCAATCAATCAACAATGATTTTAATTGAATTAAACAAATGTTGTTTTTATAGAGGTAGATTTTTATCATGTAACAAATGCACTGCACTTAGCCTCCAGTACCCCTGTTTGTGAATGTGTGTACATTTGGGGATGGGAGTGAAAGAGGATATCTTTTGCTGCTCAGAGGTTTCAGGAAATGCCGCTATAGGAGCCTGATGTAGCTGCAGGGTTTCTCTCTCTCTCTCTCTCTCTCTCTCTCTCTCTCTCTCTCTCACACACACACACACACACACACACACACACACACACACACACACATTTTTATGACTATCTTAGTGAGGACATTCACTGACTTTTTTCCCTAGCCCCTTGCCCTAACCTAATGCAAAGTTCCTAACCATATCCCTAATCCCCACCACAACCTAACTGCAACCGTTTCACTGAAGCTGTCTCTAAAACCTAAAACAGCCTCGTAAGAAACTGAAGCCAGACCAAAATGTCCTCACTTTGCACATATGTCCTCACTTTGATGGTGTAAAACTGACACTGGTCCTGAGAAAAAAAAGCTGTAGGAGAGCAGACACACACATGCACACACAGAGTTTGACAGAATAGTGTTTTATGGCCACCAGTTGGCTCAGCTTCATTTTCCTTTACATGTACCACTTTTGAATGTGTCCGTGTGTTTGTGACTTTTCCCTTTTGTTGGTCTGTATGTGTGTGTACCTATGAGGTCATTAAGACAAATTAGCAGTGGCGCTGCTGATGGATTGGAAACATCCACAATGCAAACTGACACTCCTTTATTTACAACCTCTTCTCTTCTCTTCTCTTCTCTTCTCTTCTCTTCTCTTCTCTTCTCTTCTCTTCTCTTCTCTTCTCTTCTCTTCTCTTCTCTTCTCTTCTCTTCTCTTCTCTTCTTTCCCATGTATGTGCTTGTGTGTGTGCTTGTAAGTGGATTTGATTTCAGAGGTATGTCTTAGGCCCATTTGAATCATTAAGTGTGATTAGAGGAGAGGGATACTTGCTTTTTACCCACAGAGAAAAAATGTTCTGTACTACCAGCTGTGCCCATGTCAAAAAAAAATGGAAACAATCCCCCCGCCTCTCTCTCTCTCTCTTTCTCTGGCTTTACATCTCTTCACTCTTCACTTTTCTTTCTATTTTTCAGTTTCACTAGTTTCGCTTCACTTTGTTTTTTACTTTCTCGTAATTAATGTAAAGTTTAACAGCTAATGCAGATAACTTGACAAATTGTTGTTCCACATTTTTTGATGTCTTCCTAAAGGATAGAGTGTTTCACTCTGCAATCTAAAACAATATAACTCAGTGATTTGATTAAGGGTCATAAAGGCTGCTAGCCAAGGCTTACCAAGCTAATCCCCAGGTGCTTTGCACCAAGACCAACAATCACATGAGTATTTTATGCTTGCAACATAAACACAGACAAATAGTATTTCAAAACCACTGTATTATAAGACCAATTGCATTTAGGAGCTGTACATTTAAGGTAGTAGGAATTTATCTTGATAGTGATGGTAGTAAAACCTGTTGTTGACCTGTTGTTATTGACTTTGAGTATATTTATAGTTTACACTCTATGTCACAATCCTAGCTAATGTTGGGAATGTTGTTAAATGTGCTACTGTCCAGTTGCCATATTCATGATTAGAGTTTGGCTTTCATTTCAGAAACTTTAACTGCCAACTTGGAGACAGTAGTCATTCTCCCTTTGCGTGACAAATCGAGTTCAACATGCAAGAGCAAAAGCAAGATGTGAGCAAGTTTTGCTATCCACATTTTACAATGGTGACATTTTTATTCTGTAGCGGCCTTAAAAATCCTGGCCAGTGACCTTCCTCTCATGGTGAAGGAAGGTGCAGCACAGACCGAACATGCCAAGTTCAGTGTAAGTACTGTACATATAGTATGTAATGCATCAATCATTCTCTCACCCGTCCAAACAACTGAATTTAGGGGGTTCCAATCACTTCCATGGCCACAGCTGCAAAATCAAGCACCTAGGTATGCAGACTGCTTCTATAGTCCCAGTGTAGTATAGTGATAAGATTCCACCTGTGGAACTGGCCCAGTAGTGAAATTTCCTCGCCACTAAATATTCCACAGTCAGCTGTCAGTGGTATTATAACAAAGTGGAAACAATTGGGAATGACAATGAACCAATCGACGACTTATGGACCAGGAGAATGGTTCTCGTCTGACTGCATTGTCCCAAGTGTTAAATTTGGTGGAGGGTGGATTATGTGTGGGTATGTTTTTGGCCTCTTAGTTCCAGTGAAAGGAATTCTGAATGCTTCAACATACCAGGACATTTTGGACAATTCCATGCTCCCAACTTTGTGGGAACACTTTAGGGATGGCCCTTTCCTGTTTCAACATGACTGTGCACCAGTGCACAAAGCATGGTCCACAAAGACATGGATGAGTGAGTCCTGACTGAACATGTTTGGGACGAATGAGAGTGAAGGCTGCTCATCCAACATCAGTCTCTGATCTCACAAATGCGCTGGAAAAATGGTCAACAATTCCCATAAACACACTCCTAAACCTTGTGGAAAGCCTTCTGAGAAGAGTTGAAGGAGTAATAGCTGCACAGGGTGGGCCACTTCATATTAAACCCTATGGATTAAGAATGGGATGTCACTTAAATTCATATGCGTACACACGTAATTGAGCAAATATTTTTGGCATTATAGTGGTTATAGAGTAGTGGTGTCAAATTTTTAATCAGATTAATCACAAGACTGCTGTGGATTAATTTAGATTATTCACGATTAAATATCATTCATTTTTTATCTATATGAATCACGTTTCATTTTGCATGAGGAGACATCCACTTAATGTGTTTATTAAACACCTTCAACAGTTTCAACAAAACAACTTCTCCGGCCTCCAAAGACATGCTCGTTAGGCTGAATGGTGACTCTGAAGTGACCCTAGGTGTGAGTGTGAGTGCAAATGGTTAGCCCTGTGTGTTAGCCCTGTGATAGACTGGCAACCTGTCCAGGGTGTACCCCAGTTCTTGCCTGATGACAACTGGGATAGACTGCAGCAACCCCAGCGAACCTAGTGATAATACACGGTAGGATGATATGAGATGAAATTTATCCACACTAATGTGGCCCTGTTCCTCCTCTTTCAGCAGCTACTAAGACAAACTAACTTTTTCTTTGTGCATGAAAAGAAGTCACTGACAGTCAAAAAGGATTACCATGACTTGGATGACTGAGAACCTTCATAGACAAGTCAGTAAAAGAAAGTGAAAGGAAAACTAGTGAAAACCTGCAGAGTGTGCATAATTCTCTGTTGACTGTTCAGCCTTGTTTTTTTGTACTCAAATTTCCCATGGAGAGGGTCAATGAGTTGTTTAACCCTAACCCTAAACTCTGTTGGTAGGTTCTGCTGCCCATTTCCGCATACGTGATGGTAACTCTACTTGGACAAACTGTCCGAAATGTGGTTCAAAAGTGAAGTCAATACAGAAGTGTCTACATCAGAAATAAACATGATTATGACCTGGTACTATAAAGTTGTTCTCTAAACTGTTTCAGTGGTTAATTTCTTCACTCATGAAAACTACACATTTAAATTCACCTCCACTAATGTCTCTTTGACATTTTTGAATTAGACAAGAGCTAGACAGTCAGGCGAAGCAAAGATGGCAACTGCCAGAGTTTCCTTCACTGAGTGTCAAAACCACTCGTTATAAAACTTATGCTTGCTCTTCGACTCATGTTTCTGGTCTTAGAAAACATTGAACACAGAAGATTTGTTGCAGGGGTCCAAAAATCGTTGCTTGCTCTTTTGTAAACTATAGCTTAAGAGAGATTTACTCTTAGTTCAAAATTAGTTTTGGTCAATTTCAGTCAATGTATTTTTCAATTACAATGGCTGCAAAGTGAAGTAGCTTATGACCAAATGTACCTCTTGTTTTTATTCCTCCTGTTCTTCCTCTTTCCCCTCTTGTGTTGTACTCTACTCCTGTTCTCTCTCCTCATCCTGTGCATTGTTTCGCTGCCTGTTTGTTTTAGGTAACAGTCATTGCTTCTCAGCACTTATCCCACACCACACACCACAAGTAATAGTTGTTTTAAGATGTTATCTGGGTACACTTAGGCTTGTGTCTCCCAAATTATTCTGTGGTTTATCTGAGCTTTGGAAAATGGCTTTTCTTAACCAGCTGAAAGATGTATTAGAATGGTGAAGACTTTGTGTGTGTGTGTCACTGATCTTTATGTCAACCTGAACCAAACTTGTGTAAAACTGTGAACACAGAGAAATCAGGCAAGCAGTGAGGTCATACTGTGCTTTGGGCCAAATTCTCCTATCAATTACACTCTCAAGCACACGCATACTCACCCAGACACACAAACATGTTCACACACACAGTCTCACTTTGACTTTTTTACTTGAGCTCTCTTTTTCCATCAATTTTCTTAAAGAGGAGATCTGTTTGGTTCTGGATTTAGTTTCCCTTAGCTGCATGAAAATACTGTTATGCACAGTTTATAGTAAACATGGTTGTTTTTCCGGGCTTCTAATAATGAAAGATATAGAGCAGTGTTATTTTGTTAAAAAATTGGTTAATGATGAAACAAACATTTTTGCTTCAAAATGTGTTCAATTTGAAGTTTCAGAAAATATATTTTATACTTTGTCTAAAGACGACATATAAATGACTGCCAAAATTAATGCTGGTATAAAGGAGAAAATGGGGAGAATATGAAAACAAACGGCTAAAGATGTACCTGTCTATGTTGACACTAGTGTCAAACAAGCTACAGGTTATTTTTAGTGTAAGTCTGCAACACGAAGCGACAGTACAGCTGAGCTGGCATCAACATTTTTTCCACACAGTGACGTGGTTATGGGTGAACCAGTCATATCTGTTGGTTTTACCATTTCATCTTTGAGCAACACTTCCACACTGTCTCAAAAACAAGCTGGCCACTTTTGACATATGAGCATGGTCTCACCAAGTGGTTAAAAAAACTTTTAAGCTGACTTCCAGAAATACTTTTTGCACTTGTCATGAGAATGTGTGTGGTCTTAATTGAGTGTGAGTGATTATAGCTGTCAACAATAGCAACATTGTTTGTTTACTCACAAAGACAAGGGGAGGGGGGGGGGGGCTATAGAGTTTTACAGCAAGTTAACAAACAGATTTTTGTAGTTTACAGCCCTGTAATGAAGCAGCAGAGCTGCTGCTCCTGCTGTGTCTGCCTGAATGACTGTTTGTGTGCATGAGCAAAGAATTTGGATTACAGAAAATAAAAGAGAAACATTGCAGCGGTTGAAACTCTAGATGAAACACGGGCATAGACTTAAGAGTTGTGTGTTTATATGTGTGAACATGTGTTCCAGCAGTATCTCAAGGCTGCTTCATCTGGTCCTCATTTGGCTACAACTTTGGCTTGGCTGCTTCTGTATCTTATGTTTTTGCCTGTCTGTGTGTTTGTGTTTTCTACACCAGTTTGTGGTTGGCACAACCCACACAACATCATGAGTGTGCCGTTTTTGTTCGTAAGTAAACAAATTCTCGGATTCTGCTGTCTCAGAGGTACAGCCACGTGTGAAGGTCTGTAAATGTCACAGTGTTGCCACAGTTACGTTGACAAAGTAATCTGATTACTGATTACTCCTTTACTTAGTTACTTTACTGATTACTTGATTTTAAAAGTAACGTAAGATTGCAAGTTACTTTATTTATTACATTCATCAGCTGCTGACAACATCCCCCTGTTGCCTCAACATAAAAATAACAGCCAGTTTTTCCTCACTTTATTGGAAGTACATATTTAACAGTTTTAACTGAGTCTAAATTGACCCTAGGTGTGTGTGTGAGTGCGAATGGTTGTATGTCTCACTGTTAGCCCTGCCATAGGTTGGCGACTTGTCCGGGGTGTACCCTGCCTCTAGCCCAATGCCAGCTCGGATAGGCTCCATCAACACCTGCAACCCTAGTGCAGGATTAAGCGGTAGAAGACGAGATGAGATGAACTTAAAAAACTAAACTAAAAACTACTCCCTGAAAAAAACAAAAAAACAAAAATATGTTTTATATATATATATATATATATATATATATATATATAAAAGCCAACCAACAAACTCTCCCCCAATTACTGGTTCTGCACCGAAGTCCAGCTGTTGTTGTTTGGGTGGTGGGGGAACTCCTGCATAAAGTACAGTTCTCTGCTTCACTCCACCTGATGGAACTTGCTCTGTTAGCTTGTCCATGCCTTGCTACGACACCAAATGTTTCTTTAAATTCTAAATAATTAAATATTGTGTTTTTGAAGTTAGATAGGACATTGTACAGCAAACCTTAATATTGAAACAACGTCTCATCTGATTTCATGATTATTGTATATGCAGGACTTTGATGTGGCGTGAACATTACTGAGGAAATAAACCTTCATCCCCCATCCCAAGGGAATTAATTTTAATGCAGATTGACATTACACAGTATTAATGTAACAACTTGATCCCCTAACTCTTCTTACCTTGAGAGGCAGCTGGATTCTCACAAGGCCAAACTTGGTGCTTGGTGCAGTGTTGCAGACCAATGAGAGTCTTGTGAGGGAATAATGGCAGCTATTGGTGTATGCTTTAGGTGTCACTACTGACTTCCAGGAATGTGCATTTAATGCACACATTTTCAGGACACAACTGATTAAAGACAAGCTAATCACATAGCTACACACACTAACTCTTTGAGGATGCCTAAGGAGCGCTGAAAGTCATGTTTCTTCTTTTATGCTGCCCCTTCCAAAAAGTTTGGAAATGAAAATGAAAATGTTAGGATGTGCAGTTTGTATTTGTGTTTTTTCTTTTTCCCCTGTCAGCGGGTAGGGTTGACCTACTTCTGGCTTGTTCCCAGTTTCACACACCTGCAGCTCATCCCAGCTGATTGCACTAGTGGAGTATAAGAGACGGGCTTCTCACCCATTCTTTGCCAGATCATTGTAGACCACACTGTGGTAATGCTGGGCTTGTTGACATTTGTGTGAACAACATTTTGTCTGTCTCTCATCTCATCTGTCTCTCATTTCAGCCGGCCTCGCCCGCCCTGTGCTCCAGTCGCCATCAACCCCAGCCTCCGTTTGTCTTTTTCTGCCCTGTGTGTCTGCGTCTGGATTGTGGATCTGGCTTTTACCGCTTCCTTAACAGAAAACTACCCGGATTGCTCTGTGTAACAGACCTTCTGGTGCATCAGGTTATCCAGTACCATGGTCAGGTTAAAATTTGATTGTGTCCAAACCATATTCCCACAAGTCAAAGGTATACTTGGTGTTTAGTATTATTAAGCACAAGAAGTCAGGGAACTGGTCAAACCATATACCAACCAAACATGAAGCATGTTACCATTGTCCCTCAGAGCATGTTACCATGTTGGAGTTGACATTAAGCTCAAAAATTGCAGCTTCACAACATATCATAATATACATAATGTAATGATTGGTATACTGTAAATGTAAGAAGTGTGAGATGTCTTTCTGGGAACTATTCATTTCTATTTCACCTCTACACAGATGCCCAACTACACATAGTTGCAGAGCACAGGACTGGTTCTCAGGCTCTGCAGCAATTTGGGGTCAGAGTTTGGGCCACTCGTCAATCAGCAGGTCATTAGAGTATTTAATGATTCCCTTCTCCTCCTTCATTTTCTCCCCTCCTCTCCTCTCCTTTACTCTACCTTCCTCCTCTTCTTGCTGAATTATATTCTGACACGTCCCATCTCAGCCTTATATTGTCGTTTACACCACTGGGTGATCTTTATTCTCTGTCTACCAATTCACATATTCTTTTCTCACATGTTGCCTTGCCTCTTATTTTCTCGCTACTTTTTCTTTCCTCTCCGAATTTTGATATCTCCTCCAGAGGAAGTCAATCTGAGGGGTATAGGTCTGCACTGTTTCATATGTCTCAGGCTTCAATTCTCTGCATTCCCTCAGATAACAAAGCCGCCCAAGTCCTTCCATGCCTTTCAACTTCTCTGTTTTTCTTCTTTCCTTCTGGCTACCCTTGTTTCTCTTACGCTCCCTTTCCCTTATCAAGACATTCTTTCTTTTCCTCTCAATTTGCCATTCCTCTTTGATAGTGAATGATTCGTCAGGTCTTAAGAACCACCCATCAGATTAAGGATTTTTTGTCATTTATCAAGTGACATTACACCTCAAGTGAACTCCCAAAATTGCACACTAGCTTTTTGTGTTTGTGTTATGTTCTTTATTTAACTGGTTTTGGATGAAGTCTGCTCTAAAATTGTCTTGACCATGAATGATTTGTCATTAGGAGTCTGATGCAAGTGTACTAATGATACACAGGCTTGAGAGGATTGTGGTCCCTGAAAAAAAGAGTTCTCCATGTTTTAAATTGATTTCTCAAAAGTAGATTGGTTTCTTAGTCCTTCATTTCTTTTCTTTTTTTTTTTTTTTTTTTTTTTTTTTTTTTTTTTTTTTTTTTTTTTTTTTTTACCTCACAGCTTCGGACTTTGATTCTATCTTCAGGCACAAGCCCAGTAACCATAGGAATGACATGAATATAGAATGATTGTGCAGTGTTTGAGTTTCAGTGTCCTTAAAGTCATCCTTACCTTAAGTATTTTCTGGTTGGTTCACAGCATTATTTAGCATTAACCTTAATTTACTTACCATAGCCACAGTCTCTCACTATCCCAAACCCCAGTGTACATTCCAACTATTGCAGATGTGCAGAAATGCTGCACACAGAACATTTAAAAACCTCATCACTGTAAAACTTGAGCTGTCTATTTTCAACACTCTATGACTTATGACTCTGACTTATATTTGAGTGTGCTAGTAAGCATTAACAATAAGCTTCCAAAACAAATGTACAAAAGGTTTTGGATATTTGGCCTTGATCTACATTTACCCACCTTTGTGCTAATAACTGTTAAATGCAGGATGGGGACTATAGCAGAAGATGGCAGGAGAAATACAGCCTGTCAAGTTCCTCCTCTTACAGTGGTGTGGTTTATTCCTATCAACTACTAGCGTTGACTGTGTTTCCTGAGCTGCCCAGAGCGAGGCCTCAGTAGTGCTTTCGATGCCAGGCTGAGATTCCCACTAAACCTCAGAAGAAGTCCTTTGGATGACAAGCTTGAGTTGGTGGTGGAGGAGTGGAGAAGGAGCTTCAGGTTGGTGGTGCTGTCTGTCCTCAAGGGGATTGTGAGGTCTTCGGCAACAGGATCAATGGACTGTGTGCGCTTGATTGGACCCAGAGGGAGTGTGTCATGAGAAGTTCTTTGGAGACCTGGTTCAAAGGACCACAGTACATCTGTGCCCAGATTCAGACTCTACAGACGGGCACACTCCGTTTGAATTTACCTCCCTCCCTCACAAGTATATGTACAAGGAGAAACCATTCGACACGATCCATGCTGCTATTGCTATGCAACTGGTCAAACAACTGAACACCTTGGACACTGTTTTTGCCAACTTGTAGGCCTAACGCTAATTCTGTAAAATTTTGATTACATTGTTTTTTTTTCTTTAATTTGATCTCATTTGTTTTATCTTTCTTGTGTTTTTGTGTTGTTTACTTTCATGTGCAAGTCAAGGTGACAAAGTAATTTCCCTCGTGGATCGTGGTCTGAGTCTATATATCAATGTTAGATTCCCCTTATATCATTGCTTCACCCACTCAATTATATCCATAATATTCGGACTGCCTATATTGTGTGTGTGTATGTATATATATATATATAGTAAGTTATAAGTTAATAAAGGGTGAAAAAGGCCGGTGTGCTGAATGAGCTATGTTTGTACTCTAAGAGGCCCCCTTCAATCTTCGCAGCATGTGGAAGTAATATCAACCCAAATGTGTTCCTCATTAAAGCAGCGTCAGCAGCATGTATGAACATGGTCAGGATACACAGACAAATTAGCCTATTTCCCCCCAAACACGCACATGCACAGAAAAGCAGACACACTCACAAGTGTGCAAATACACTAACACCAAAAAACATGCAAGCGCGCACATTTTTTATGAGACCATGCCTGTCTAATAAACACTCTCAAAGCTAAATAATGACCATTTTAACTTTGTGTTACTTGGTGTTCTGTGTTTCCTTACAGCAGACAAATTTAATGAAGCTAGGCTGCGGAAATGTGTTGGAATGTGCTCTCCACATTGCATTGCTGTTTGTGAGTGTGTGCCTATGAGAATGGGGTCATGTAGAACCAGGCACAGAAAGGTTGGTATAAGAAAGATTAAGAGAATCACACTGCTTCAGCTCCATTTCCCACTTGTGTGTGTGTGTGTGTGTGTGTGTGTGTGTGTGTGTGTGTGTGTGTGTGTGTGTGTAAACGGCTTAAACGGAAGGGCTTGACTTCCTGTGTCCTGATTGGACAAAGTCTCAGGAAAACCGCCTCTGGTCTGGGTTTCATTCACTGTTGTCACACTTTTCTTTCATAGACCTGCTAATAAACATCACATGATTGTACTTACACGGACGGAAAGTACAGTTTGCAAGTGTGCATACTGGACAGCGTGTGTGTGTGTGTGTGAGAGAGACATTCAACTGTTTTAAAACATATAACTTTTATCACCTTTTTAAAAAACGGTCATTTGTAAAACAATTGCGGTGTAGTAAGATTTTTATGGTTTTCACATAAAGTACAGATATCTTGGCAGATTTGCCGAGGCTCATGCCTTAAATGTGCTTTCATGCTATTAAACCTGACACACACTCGCTCACTCTCTGTTTGTTCTGTCACAATCACTGTTGTTTCTGGTTCTGACCTGCTCATGGTGAGAGATGTTTGAACATTTTGTAAATAATGGTGAGAGACGTAAGTTAGGGTGGACACTGAATGTGTCTGTCTGTCTGGCAGAATGTTTTTCTAAGTATGATTGTGCTCAGGGTGAGATGTAATCTTGGCCAGAGCTGCCAAAACAGAAAAAAGATTAATGACTTATTGAATGTCCATTTAAGGTCTTGGGTCTCTCCAATTTTTGAAGGAAAAACAGGCAGAACTGTTGAAATAAAGAATAAGTGCTGAGGTATATACACAATCCAAACTAGTCCTAAATGACGTGTTGTCGGACTTTTGGCTTGAATATTGAAATGGTCTGTCCTGAAAGATATTCAGTGCACTCATCTGTTCACCATATAAAGGTGGAAAAATGGGTTGCAAAAAAATCTATCAGTATAATAGGTGCTACAAACCACACTGTGGTTGAGCTGACATGAGCATTGAAAAGAGATCTAATTCTGAACTCACAAACAGAAACAAAGATCTTGGAAGTTAAAACTGAGCAATGGAAAGACATTCAATTCAGTCAGAAAAACTTGGCTCACCTTTCTGGTGACCCATCAGCCAAGTAGAAAGTGACTGTACCAACAGTACTGATAATGATGTAATTTGTTGTTGGTTAATGAAGCTTACAGTGGTAACAGGTTGAACATGCTGCAGACAGAGACAGGCTGTGACAACAAGATGTAAAAGTAAAGGAAAAAGATTAGTGAACAGGAGAAAGACGAGTATGAGGAAGAGAAATATGATTGTTTCCAGTGAGGTGAATGGTTTTAGAAGGTGTGTTCCCACATATTTCCTCCACATACTCTTTCCTTTAGTAGTTCAAAAACAAAGGAAATAAAAGTTGTTTGTGCCTAAGTTAGAAAGCACATTCCATAATGCCATTTCTTTCTGCTTACAGCAATGACATACATTCACAGCATACAGTAAAGCAAAAAGCTGTCGATTTTAAGGTAAAGAGTAATGTAAAAAGTTAAGCTAAGCGAAAAAATGTTACATGATGTCTAATCTTGCTCTTGATGGACCTTTTCAAATCAGATTTAATAACTCCATTTAATGCCATTGTCGTTATCTTGCACTGTTCACATGTTTATTATTGTGTATCCTGTGGGCAGCTCTCAGTTTGTGTGTTCACTACTAGCTTTACAATGTGATGTTTCCTCATATGCAAATAAACACTTACATAGTTTTCACAAGTAGCATAACCTGTTCAGATGGGTCTCAAAACAACAGATCTCAATAACCTCATAGCTTTTTAGAGTTTGAGCTCTGCTGCTTTGATTCTAACTCTGTGTTTTAATTCTGTCTTTTGCTGGAATCCAAACTTTATAGAAATTAACTGCTGGACTGGTAACAAGATGTTTTCATCATTTATAGTATTCCATTTAGTAGAGGGGACAGTTTTAAAGATATTCCAATGTTTCCATGGAGCTGCTTAGTATTGACTCATGAGGGAATGTCATCAAATACAGTCTAGAAATTTCTCTTTCCATTTGCGTTACCATCCTCTGCAGTTGCGTCTTGCAGAACTTGCTTGCAGGGTTGACCTTATCTCTGGCCAAACTCCCAGATTTGTTCCACTGAGTTCACAGATCACTTATGTAGAATCAACTTTTTGAGAATGATAATAATAGCATATGTGAGAATAGATGTAGTTTGGGTATGGCAATGGGATATTAATTGCAGATCCTCTGAATGAGCTGGGAGAAATTGTTCTGTCGCACTCTTCTGAGAGTGATCTGTTCCACACACACACACACACACACACACACACACACACACACACACACACACACACACACACACACAGCAGAGGCTCTGGGGTATACATTCATTCTGCCTGGTTTCCTAATCTTAGATAGTCCCCTGATGCTGGTTTAACCAGCGTTGCTGTGCTGGTCTGAAAGGGATATTAATCATATCTGGGAAACATGCCCAAATCCCTTTTTCCTTCCTCTACTGTATCTCTCTTGGTTTCCTTCTTTTGCTTTCACTCTCTGTACTGTATCTCTTGTTTTTCTGACCCTTTCTCTTCCTCTTACCTCTCACATTCTCTTCTTTTAAGCTAAGTTTGCGTGACCCTGTAGAAATCCACATCTCCTCCCCTTTAGACGGCCTCTTGTATCAAACACAATGCAAAACCCATAGTAGTGATACCTTACCCTACATCTCCTATAGCCTTCTTGCGACCATATAGGAGGAGGAGGGGGTGCCGTGTGCGTCTTTGTGCTTTAATGTGTGTTAACACACAAACCAGGAGCTGAATTGCTTACATTATAGAAGATGAGTGACAAGACAAAAAGAAGTTCACAGGAGAAACAAACAGAAAGCAAGCACTGATGGATATGACAGAACTCAATAATTGTGACTGAGTACACAAAAAGAGAGGAAGGGTGACAGGTTTCATGGCCACGTCTGGCTAAGTGAGTTAATGATCAAACAGATGCTGGAGGCTCACTCACTCTAGGTCTCCCTCTCTATCTAACAAGACATGGGCACTCAGCCCAGACTAATGCTGCCTTTCTCTTTTTGCCTTTGTCTCCTTCTCTTCTTTTTAGGAGTCTGTTGCTGCTTTAATTAGTGGCTAAAAAGAGAGGGAGAGTTTGAATGAGGGAGGTAAAGCATAAGATTAAGAGAAAAATCCCTGTGATTATTAACAATGAACTATGAAACGTGTCGTTGCTCCACCCTTTCGTTTCCTGTTTCCGTCCATCTTCATGTTTTTTCTTGACATGGCATTCACTGCATTTCATCAGATTTCTCCTGTTACTAATCTAAGAAAAACTGACATGCAACTTTAGGTTAGAATCATACATAGTATACACTAATTGCTATCAACACAAGGATGAACAGACTTTTGCTTGTCTAAGGTTTATATTAATCACATGCACTCTTGTATACACATTCAACATCTGAATAAATTGTGTTTATGGGCAAAACATCAGTTTTCTATGGCTGTCAGCTGAGTCATCAACTTGTTAACTTTATGCTAATATTCTTTATGCACAATTATAATGATACAATGATGAAAAACGATGCATAAAATGCAGATTTAGCCCTGAAGTACACCTCAGTTATTTTAATGACCTTTTGAAACATTAAGAAATTAAAGATCACTGTGGAGTTAATTTGTCCTTTCCACATTACTGGAGTGGATATGGAGTCACTGAGTCATATGACAGCTCGACATGATTATAATTGGGCCGAAGTTGCTCCACAGGTAGCTGAATCAGGCCGATTATGATTATGGGGTCTGCAGAGCATTGGTGCACTTGACTGTATTCTGGCAGGATAAAATATGAGTACAGTATGTACCTGACAGATCTAAGTATGTGAGTATGTGAGCTTGCCTAACTTTGGTTGTATTTTCTGTAATAACTGCATGTCAATTCTGGTACGTTATGACATGTTTGGTATAAATCACAAAGGTACCTGGTGAAGTCTAAAATACCCTTTTCACAGATAGCTGTAGCATTGCACCAAAAAAACTGAAAGTAATTAGGGGTGGGAAAAAGTAATCTGGTCTATGGACAAGACAGCAAGTAGATTAAAGTAAATTAAAGAGTAAATTATTTGGGGGAAGCTATGATCTGATGATCCCGTCTGCTCCTTTCACTTTTTCCTTCATCCTCCCATCTCTTTCTCGCCCTACTTTTCCGCTCTGCAGGATACCAATTGGCCAGACCACCTGTTGCTGTTGGCGACGGGGTCCTGACAGGAGAATGTGATTGGACGGCAAGGTCGTTAACCTCCGCATACAAAGAATGGTGAACCCTGGCAGGATGGGGTGATGAGGACACACAACGTCTTAATGAATGCACGTACACATACGCAGACACCCCCACTGACACGCACAAATGCCCCCACAAACCAAAATTGTACACACCCCACGGGCAAACACACACATTTAAAAGCACTCTCCCCCTTTGCTCCTCCTCCCCTCCCTCTCTGAAGGAGCATTTAGTAAAACAGCGATCGGCTCTTTTGAGGACCAGTCTCTTTTCTCCTGTTCTCTTTGTCCTCAGCTGATTGGCAATTTGTCTGAAAATGAATTAGTTAGCTGGTTTCACAGGACAGGCTGAATGGGATAAAGTCCTAAAAGCCAAAGAATTAGAGAGCTACTTAAGAGAGAGGAGGGAAGGAAAAAAAGGACAGGGGGAGTTGGAGAAAGGGAGAGACACGTAGAGAATAAGAGAAAAATAGAAGAAGAGTGAATGAGTGCTGACAGAAATGGTGGATATGGCAGACTAAAGGGTTAGAGCATGGGGGGAGTACTTCAGGCAATTAAAACAGCTCGCTTCTCCTCCGGTCCTATTGTTGTGGATGGAGGGCATTAGCATGCCTCAATGCTGTAACGATGTTTTCTGTGGCTCCTTAGGGCTCACTTACTGTGCGACTGAAAACAAGTGTTTTAATTTAAGCTCTGTGATGCAGAGACCATTGGAGCTAACATAATATGATCAACTCAAGGGAAAGATAAATGAAACGTTCTGAGTGGCAAATTTGACTGGCAACTTGTAAATGCATCATATCAGAATATATGCAGGTTGCGACGGTGAACAGCATCACCTGAATATGCTGCTCCACTCAGCTCTTTCAGTTTCAGATCACTTTTAAGAACTTTGCTTCTTATATTCACTATTTTCTATTTTCTCCCATTTTGATTTTCTGTTCCTTGAACCAATCGACATGGTGTTTTTTGTCTATTTGTGCTGATTTTAATTTGTTTATTTTTTTTTACTTTTTGTGTTAGACATATCGTTGGCTGTGGAGTGGCCGTTGCCATAGCTGTGATCAGCTGCTAGCGCTGTCCATGTCACTTGAGCTGCCCGGAGCAAGGCCTGAGATTCCCTCAGAACTTGAGAAGGTGTGCTGGGGAGGGATGCCTCACTGGAGGAAGTTCAGGGTGACGGTGCCATCTGGGGAACGTGAGGTTTTTGGCAGCAAAATGGATGGACTGTGCGTTTGTTGGAACCCAGAGGGTGTGTGTCATGAGGGTGCATACGGACCACAGAGCGTCTGTGCCCGGCTTCACGATGGATGGAGCCACGCTTCTGTTGGGGTTTACATCCCTCCCTCAGTGGATACGGAAACAGCATGAGACACTACCCATGCCACTGTTGCTATGCAACTGACCAAACAACTGCATCACCTTGGACACTGTTTTGCCAACTACTTTTGTTCGTAATGCTAATTATGTACATATTTTGATTACGCTGTTTTCTGTTTTATTTTGCTAGATAACACATTTTTTCAACTTTATTTTAATTCCAGTTTTATTTTATCTTTCTTTTTACTTGTGGTTTTTAAGAGTGTTTCTTTAACGTGCAACTAAGCTACTTGGACCAAGTAATTTCCCTTGTGGATCATTTTGTGTCCTGTGTCTAAGTCTAAGTCTAAAATGAAGTCGTCAAGCAGAGAGTAGGATTTTGTGACCCCCTTCAGAAGACAAATAGACTCGAAATGCTATTAAAGTAAATAATCTATGATTGGGTTGGGTTTGGCATCCTCATTTATAATCATACACACTTTTGTCAAGGTTAAATCAAATGTCTTGTTTGTTGACTATAGTTTTACAAGAATACGAGTTGAGTGTCATAATAAGCTGTCTACAAACACACACTCATACACACACTTCCGTTGGGATGTCCCCTATTCTGTTGTTTTGGCATAGTTTACAATATAAACCTTCCTGACAGACAATGGCTCTTCCTGAAAGGCTGTATATGATATCCTCTGTCTCTGATGCACTCACACACACGCATGCGCACACATGCACACATTTCCGTTGGGATGTCTCTTTTTCTTTGTTTTGTGACAGTTGACACCACAGACCTTACCTCGAGACAACTGCTTAAAGGCTGGACATTACGTCATGACATACAAACACGTACGGTTGCACACACAGGCCCAGAGGTCTCATACAGTATTCACTTGGTATACTCTATCACATTTTCTATTAGCACTGCTTGCTTTTAAATGAGGTGTGTGGTTTTTCTACCAGTATCATAACTAAATATACAAATCATACAATGTTTTTCTTGTTTTTCAGACTTACTGCATCCCAGCAAAGCGATGCAAAATACTCACTCATCATCCCAGTTCCAGCGGAGACATACATTGATGTTCCAAGTTTATGTGTGTTCTTGTTTTCACATGGCAGATCATTTCAGACTTGACAAGCATTGTTCTGCCACATTTTGACCAAACACACAAAGCGCATTCTGTGTATGCTGGATCTGACTTTTAGTACTCTTAAGTGTGAAGTGTTGAAACTCTAAATATGTGTTTCTGCTGTGGGTAATCTGATTTTTTTCCCCTTAGGCCTGATGGTCTGTGTCTACACAGGAGAGGAGCGTAGTAATTGCACAGGTACATTTTTCAGATGTCTGCCGGTGGACCACCTCATTGGAGCTGTCAGCACATACAAGGCCTGAAAACGTACAGCAAAGGGGAGAGAGGGTGATGGCAGGGGGATGAGGAGGACAGCAAAATTAGATGGGTACAGTGGCAGTGTAAAAGATCCAAGGTCGAGGAAAAGATGGAGAAAGATGGAGAGGTGAGGCGGACAAGCAGAGACAGCAAAGGAAGATGAAGAAAAAGAGGTGGCAAAGGGGATGAAGAGAGAGAAAAAATGAGAAGGGAGAGAAGAGAGACATCTAGAGGGTGGTTTAATGGAAAAGCACTTCTGTCATCAGGGCTAAAGCCCAAGAAATATTGTACACATCCCTCATTATCTATGGATTAGGCACAGACTGACTCACACAGCCCACACATGTGCATGTACACACTCAAAATGTGCTCTGCAACACAAATGTGGCAGCATATGCTCATGGCCAAATTATAATGGCATGCGCCTAATTTGGTGACCTCTGATCCCTCTGCCTAAGTTTCCCACACACACAAAAAAAATCTTCAACTCAATACACATTATTTATTTTGAGGGAAAAAAAAAGTCATAGATGATGTTATGTTAAAATGTAATCCTCTAATACGATGTCAGTATTTAGGAATCTCATTGTGGATTATTTGTGTTTGTGTTAGTGCGAGCCTCGTTAAAGACTAGTGTTACTGTATATGTGAGATGTCAAAACTTTGTGTCATGCAGAAAGATGCACTTCCTTCAGGCTTTAAAATTTCAACAATACAAAGTCATGACTCACTTGTAACCCGCCACACTGGACTTAAGTATGCATATGCCGACAATCAAAACACAGACAGGCAGGCAAATAGTTGGGCAAGCACCCAGCACCCCACAGAACCCACAGACAGAGCAGCAGACACAAAGCTCCAGATTCAGCTACATTCAAAGTTTTGAGTTGGGCATTGTATCTGTACAGCTTTGATAATAACAATAAGGCTATGAACATATTTGGAAATAAATATTGTATTTCTTATAGAGAGTTAGATGGGAAGATTGATACCTCTTTGTTAGTTGCATCCTTGACTCTCCACAGGTGGCCTGACCGGTCCCAGCCATGAAATGGTCTTCCCATCTAACTCTAAATCTAAAATGTCACAGAGATCTAGGTGACATTGCTATACAAGTTTTCAACTACCTGCTATGTTTTCACATAATGGATGCAAACAGAAGACAGAAATAAATTGTTGATAGTAGTTCTTATGGGCAAACGAATTGATCAACAGACCACATGTTGATGAGATAGTGGTTTCTCACCATCTTACTTATAATTTAGCAAAATAAGCAGTTGCAAATGTTGGGGGCAAAGGAAAAGAAAGGTCCTAGTAGCTGTCAGAGTGTTTTCCCTCGCCTCGTCTCTCTTGTATGGTCTGTCTGTTTGTGTGTGTTACCACTGTGCCTTTCCTATATGGAGTGCAGTCAGATCAGATAATCTCTTTCACTGGCTCCTCTCCTGTTTCTCACATTATCATCCATTATCCCTCCATCTCTCCTCTCCTTCTTTCAGTCCCTTTGTCATCTGTGCCTGACTCCCCCCTTCTGTCTGCCTGTCTGACTTTGTCTTAGAAAAACTCCACTGCTCAACAATGTCTCCCATGTGCACGCTTTTATATGTGTACCTATTTACTACCTTGCTTTGTTTCTTTTTCTCACTTAAGTGTGTGTGCGCACACACGCACACACATACGCACACACCAACACACTTCTCTCTCCTTCTCTGCAGGAAACAATGCACAGGAATGGGTGTGTGTGGCGTGGAGGGGGGCAAAGTTGCTTTTCAGAGATGTTAGGAACATCCTGTTACACACACACTTGCGCACACAGAGGATGTTGGCTGGACAATGGATAGGTCTCAGGAGTGTTAGTGTGGAAAGAGGCCCCTCCATAACCTCCCTACAAGCTATTCTCTGTTCTGTTTATTTACAGACAGAAATATTGTACAGCAGCTCAATTGTTATATATATATTTGAGTTACACTTCTAATTTAGTACATGTAAGTGTAATCTTCGTATTCTTTAATTCTCCATTAGCTGATTCAGCTGATTTAAGCAAGATCATTTACCATTACTAGTAGACAATTGTTTGAATTACCGAGCTAATGAATGCTAACTAAGGCGAATGCTAACATGAGAGAACCTGACTGCAGATGTCTCAATACTAATGTATAGAATAATCTCCCAGTCAAATTCCGTGTCCCCAAAAGTTAAATGCTGCCTCCACAAACCAGTTACAGTAAAAAAAATATAAAATAACCCTGATTCTTGAACATCACTCAATCCAGGTAGGCGCACAAATATTCACTATGGTCACATGAGGAAAAGCAGGTTTTTGATAGGAAATTTTTCTTCTTCTCAAATACAAATACTTTGAAAACTTTTTGTTTGAAACATGTGGCAACCTCCAGGTCTGAGCGATGAAGCCCATGCGGATGTGCAAAACATTGCAGCTCATCGAGTGGCCGCTTGAGGCTGGCTGCAAAAGGGGCCAAATCCCTGTATAGCCCCATGTAAAGCACAACCAACATGGCGACCGCAGGCTCCGCCCACTTAGAGTTTCATTTTCGAGGTTCAGATGGGTGACTATATGCAGTCAATGGTGGATCACGATGGGTTTGTCCATAATGGTTTGAAATAAGCATTTGTAAAAACATTATTTGTGCCTTACCAAATACCTTATTCAGGTTCAAATCCACCCCTGACAGATAGATAGATAGATAGATAGATAGATAGATAGATAGATAGATAGATAGATAGATAGATAGATAGATAGATAGATAGATAGATAGATAGATAGATAGATGTGTTGGCTTCAGCTAAGCCAACACAGAAGTGAATTTCTTCTACCCACTCATATGTGAGGGTGTGTGTTTGAATACAGGGCAGGTGTACGGGTGTGTGAATAAGTCTTTGTGTGATCTGTGTGGGGAACTGAAGCACAGGCAGAGTCAGAAGTGCAACCATGGGGTGAAGAGTTCAAATAAAGAGAAAAGGAAAAAGGCAATGGAGGATTAAATGCAAAATAAACAGTATTAACGCTTCTGAAAAGGTCAAATTAACTCGCTCCAAACACTCCAGCATGGTCTTTCATGAAGTAGTGAGTTAAAAGCAGAGCAATGGGATGTTAAGTGTTGAGAGGGATGACAATGTGAAAAGTTATGTTGTAGTTTTCATGTTCACATTAATCAGGAGCTAATAAACTCTCATGCATTTCCTTAAGAAACAACAACTTGTGTCAGTTTTATACAGTAGGTATTTGTTTCAAAGTTCTGTTTTTAAGCACTTAAGGAATCTAAATGTCAGCTGGCATCTGAAGATTTGTTGCATGGGAAGATTTAAGGGCAAAACTTTCCTTTTACTCTAAATGTAACATTTTTTCCACCAGTGGTTCACAATAAGCCACTGGGCCCGACCCATGTTTGCCCCAGGCACTGAGATAAGAGTGTAAACTTGATGTACAAAGTCATCCAAGCACAGAGTTACCAAAACACATGATTATGAGGTTTTGTTGGCTTTATTTAAAACTTCCACAGTGTGCAACGATAAAACACGGGCATAAATGGAGCTCAGGGAGGGATGAGGAGTATACAGAGAAAAAGAGGGGAGGAGAGAGAGAAGGAGCAGTGCCCGGTGCTATTGTCCTGTCTGTCAGTTGCTGGAGGGCAAGAACAAAGAAAACTGGTGGGCTGTGGCGTATCGCATGTCTGTTTCACTCTTTCTGACTCTTTGCTCTGTTCCTAGCTCACTCACTCAGTACATTCACTCCGGGAGATGTGTGACTCCTCTGCATTTGTTCTCTCTCCCAACCCCCTCTTCTATCCTTCTTCTTCTTGACCGCCCTTCCCCCCGCCCCATCTCCCTATTTACCCCCTCCAGATCCAAACTCCCTTCTCAGAGGCAGGTGGAGCAGGTGGAAAGCAGGCCTATAGGTAGGAGCAGGAAGAAAAGAATGAGAAGTGGTGGGAAGAGGAGAAGGAGGAGGCCCCTGAGTAGCCCATAGGTCGATGTAGGGCCATTGCACACCACACCTGTCCCTTGGCGTCAGGGAGGAGTGGATAGAAAGCAATGGAGGGAGTGACACACCTGTCCCCTGGGGAACTCGCCATTGCAGAAAAGAGGGATGAGCGGGAAACGGGAAGAAGGAAAGGAAGTACAGAAACATACTTGTCCCCTGACCTTTCTGAGGGAAATGTGTGGTGGAGATTAAAAAAAAAGAGAAAATCAAAGTACAGGTGGTTGACTGCTGATGGTCACAGGAAACTCCTCCTCCTGATCACATCATTTGAAGCTGCTGGCTGTTCTTTCTAATCAAAATGTTCTGAACGGTACATCTCTCTTTAATTCTCCACTGATGGTTTAAACGCACCATCCAATTTCAAGATAGCATCTGTATTAACACCCAACAGTTCAACTTGAAAGGCTTTATAGTATAACGCTTTATGGGGTGTTAATACAATACTTATATAAAGTTTATACAATTACATTGTTAGCCTTATGAGGTACGAATTAACATGCTAATTTCCATGACACATTTTGTGTCAGCTTTCTGAGGTATAACGACTATAAAGTCTATGATCAGGCTCTTCAAATGTCAACCTAGAATAGCTCTTCTCTTCTCTTCTCTTCTCTTCTCTTCTCTTCTCTTCTCTTCTCTTCTCTTCTCTTCTCTTCTCTTCTCTTCTCTTCTCTTCTCTTCTCTTCTCTTCTCTGCTTATTCTGGGCCCGACACAGAAAAATCTTTGTGGGAGAATTTTCCCCTGTAAAGTTGAGGGAACATTTGTTGCTTCCAGAAACAGTCCAATAAAAACAGACCTCTGCCTCTTTTCTGTAATCTCTTGCCTTTGCTCCCTCACTCTCTCTTTATGTCTTCATTCTGCCCCTATTTCCTTTTCAGCTTGTCATCGCTTTCAAAAAGCCTTCTGTCTCATATTTCAAAATGCAGAAACCAGCAATGTGAAACAAATTATAGCCCTTACTGCAAGGATTAACTACAATGTGCAGCTTAATACCAAATAGCATATTTCATACATTATAGGATACATCAAAACTTTCCTTAGTCAAAGGATTATGTAGAGGTAGTGTTTTATTTTATGAAAGACAAACTTCACTTGGAAAAAGCTGAGGTATGTAAAGAACTTTAGACAGGTGAAAAACAACACATCACAGTGTATATAAAGATATGTGAACCCTCTACGATAGGATTCCTGAAGAGCAGTTTTGAACCTCAGTGTGGTGGCTCTGGTCATTGCCAGCTTACCATTGCCTGACTCATTCTAACTCCAGGCTAATTCAAAAATTGGCAAAGAGGTGTAGTGTGAGTAGAGGTGAGGTGAGCTGGTGAGATGTAGTCAGGCAGCAACTTGACTCATTTTTGAAGCCAGCCTCAAGTGGCCATTTGAGAGACTGCAGAGTTTGGAATAATGGAAAAATATTAAATGAATAGTAATTACTTTGATAGTGTCCCAGCTATGCATATACTTTAATTGGTGCTTTCTGATTACATGTTGTCTGTCTTATTATTATTGACTTATTGGATATTTGACTAGATAACAATAGCCACTTACATTTGTTGCAATCTTCACATGAATGTTCACTGTTCTTGTAAATAATTTTACAGCTCTGCATCACACAGTGCACATAGCAACATTTAGACCAATGGCTGCGTACACTGATGACCCAGATGTGATTATCCTTCAGCAACACAGCCTGGTTTGATGTGAGCTGTTTGGGGATTACTACGTTCCTATGTGGTCTTTCTTTAAGGGTCACAGTAGGGTTTTGTCATGTTAATCCAGTAGTTCCCCAAGACTCTACACAGTGTGACACCTACCCATAGGTTGACTAGTTGAGCCTGTTGTTCAGCTGACATAACGCGTGTTTAATGAGAAAAGCTCCCGTCACTTCTGTCCTTCTCAAACCTTATCCTTTCTCCTTGTCGGGTCATGTGTGGTTGATAATCTGGCTCATCCTCTGATACTCATAGTCTTCCATTTTTCTTCAGAAATCTTGTTGAAACTTTCTATAATCTTCCACAGAGACAGGGGAAAACCTAAAAGTACCACAACTCCCAGACACCTTTTTGCATAAAAACTTTCTTTCTGGGTTTTCACATTGAATGAGTAGCACTTTGGACAGATGTTTGTTTACCATGGGACTGTTTTCTGGAAATTTGTGGCACACTGACATTTCCAGTGGAGGAAAATAAGATTATACTTAATAAGCGAACTTTAGTTCTCTGCCCTGGGGCATATTCCTGTGTTGTGTACTATACCATTATCTAAATGCAAGGTCCTTCCAGCCATACTTACCCAACATGTGTGAAAAGATTCTACCGAGATTTCACACACAACAAAGTATGTATATTGAAAACCATAGGCATGGTCACAATGTAAACAGAACAGTTTATTGGGTGCAAGGCAAGAGAACATCTATGTCCTCCATTTCTCTTCCCTTTTATTCCCTCACTCACTCTATCTTACTCTCAGCGGAAGTATCTCTAGTATCCAGTTCAGCGGAATCCGATATTTTACATGACTGATTGCATCCCTGAGCCGTTCTATTATTGTCCACATTACCAAACGGGACAGTATGAGAAGTAAATAAAGCGAGAAGTCTGTTGTTCTTCCTCAGAGGTTTTCCCTTTTCTGCTCCAGTCCTCCTTCTGTCCCTCTTCCTTTAACAACTCATGTTGGTGACTACTATCTGTTCGAACCCTTCCTTGCAAATGCTTAACTTCTTGTCAACTTATTTCAAGAGAATCCATTTGTTTTCGTAGGTGAGTTGAAAAGAAGGCAGATCTAGTTACGGACATTCCCAAGCCATTTAAAACAACACAACACACCATGTAGATATTACAAAGACGTTTCCATGGTTGTTCCGTTTAAAGTTCTATAATTCTGTTTGCCTTCTATAAATGTCTTTGATGGGTAGAATGACTTTGCTTTCATATAGAAGAGTCAAAACAGCAACACAGCTTTATTATATTTATTTTCCTTATTTGGTCTCTTCAGGGAAACCGACTGTTAGATTTACCATAGCTCCAACACACAATACTATAAAACCTGTATAAGGCTTTTAATCCTATAGTAATGCTAGCAATACCCTTTTTAATCATGTCCGCTAGTTTGTGTCTGTGTTAAATGCATTTAAAGAGAGAGATAGTACAGATTCATCTACATCACATTACATACAAAAATACAATTTGTCTGTCTGATATAGGCAGATAACACGGCCCCAGCCATTATTTGTTGACAGGATGCAGTCTGGCTTTAACCTTTCACTTCTGTCACTGGCCAGTTTTAACCTATAACCTCATACTTTGTTATTTTCTTCTTTTTTCTCCGTCCTCTCCCTTCTTATTTTGCCACAAAACTGACAAAGAGGGAGAACATTTTCATATGGTGACAGGAGAATATATTGATGGTGTTGCCTTCCCTCTGCTGTGCACCACATGTGCAAAGTTCCTACTTTATTTAGCAGCCACACTCTCTAACAGTCTTATCATCCCATGTCTGACTTTTAGTCTGTCAGTCTTTGAGGTTTGGCTCATTTTGCCTGATATATCTCTTCCATTTTTAAAGGCATTATTCAGTTTTTGCTACATGTTAGTGGCATTCCCTCATCCAGTAGTGGTCCTGATGGGTGCATAATGCAAATAAAGATGTCAACTACCATAAAATATTTGGAAGAATCTTCAAAGAATGAATCATCCTCTATACATTTTTATTTCTACCTATCTACCTACAGTCAAAGCTCTTTGTTTCCACACAAAGCATATGAAATGCTGACTCCACATAGTCTGGATTCTGGATTGTGTGTATGCATGTGGTAGCGGGGTGTTCGGTTCAAATTTAGCCGCCTCGAAGCTGAACTCTAGTCTTAGCAACAAATTACCCTGCCAGCTTCAGGTTAAGTGACCCCGAACAGTGCATGTATGGCCACAAGTAGAAACTTTACTCTCAGGTTTTCTACATTTTGAAAATACACATTTTTCCTCGAACAACTAATTTTTATGATTTTTTTGACAACACATACACATACTTTTGACAACACGCTACAAGCCTTATCACAACATCAGAGACAAATCTGACTTATGCTGTTTCCCCATTGTGGGACAAATAAAATTTTTTTAATTCTAATTTTAATAATTGCCTGATTAAATTGCTTAAACATCGAACATAATCTCAGTATGTCAGAGAATTGTGATGGAAAATACAAATACTGTCTTTATATTCTCTCTGCCCTTGCATCAAATCTAGATAAATGTTGAGTTCAAACTGTCTTTATGTGATTCATGCAGTGTGTCTGAGAGTATGTTTATGTGGGCCAGAAAAGGAATTTGGTGTATGAATGTGGGAGTACATGTCCTAATGAAAAACTGCGCATGTCCATGTAGCATTTATTAGCAATGATTTCTACTGGGAGTGATTAGTTTGCCAGTGAGGTTACAGGAATCCAGGGGTTATAAGGGTTACCACTCCATACTCCCCTCTCCCTCCCTCACACACACACACGCGCACACACACACACACACACACACACACACACACACACACATGCTTACATAAACATTTCTTTCCCCAATAACTCAAACTTTTGCCTCTACAAACTACAAAGTCAAATACTCGTTGCTACTCTCAAGATCTAAGAAAAACAAAAGGCAAAGGACAAGAGTGGCTACTGTTTCCCTAGCAACTAATCCACGTCACAGTGACCACATACTGTTGGGGGAGGTGGTCAGCAGAGGGGTCAGCGGGCAGGTCAGCAGGTCCTAGTTTGGGGTGAGACTGTTGAAGAGGATGACTGAAGTATTGACATGTAGGGAATAACAAAGAGGAAAAAAAGAGAAGGAAGGGGGTTCCCCTCACAATTTAATAATCCTCACTGTACCTCCTGTAGAGAAGACAAAATACTTGCTGTGGGATAAGAAGGGCAAATAAGAGGGAAGGTTGGAGGAAAAGGGGAAAAGTAAAACACAAAGGCAGATTCAAGTGGATGAGAATAGTGTGAATGATGCAACTGTGGATGAAGAAGTAAAAGTAAAAGACCCAGTAGAAGAAAGAGAAGATCCTGTGACGTACCTGTATAACTATTGCACTGAGGTCAGACTGATCAAACTCACATTAAGAAAGGTTAAAATCACTATCCATACAATAGCGTCATCTGTAACGGAGGCCGCTACCAGTTATCATGAATTCAACTACCCATACTGATTTGCTGTCAGCAGGTAGCCACAGTAAGTATGATTTGCCAGCCCAGACCACACACTATTGGTCAGCAGGTTTGTCTATACCATGTCACGGTGGCTGAAATGCAGCAAAAGCCATTTTGAATGAATACTCTAGTCAGGTAACGCTGACCTCAATTTGACATACAGGTGAGTGTACACGTTTGTGTAAACTAAACAAAAAACGTATAGTTGTGGTTGTCATGACTGATGTCATAGTTTATACTGGGAGTGATACTCAGCCTTCCTGCTGACATTGAAAGAGTTTTGCCCTCTAATCTCAGGACTATCAAAAAACAATTCAGGACAGCAAAGGTTAAAAAGTGACCTTGGCTTCCATGGAGACCAGTTAAAAATAAAATCAGTGTTGACTAAGAGCTATAAGGAGCCACAGTACCATTCTTCCGCTGGGTTCAAACGCTACGTGCTAAGTTATAAATTATATTTTTTTCCACTTTAAACAGAACATCCTTTCACATGACTCTCATCTGTTTGCTTACACCAGGTGTTTACAAAGCACAGCTGTTTTTTTGTTTTTTTTTTTCATTCTGTTTTTTGTAGACATGACAGCATGACCTGTTACTACAAGGTTTACATCAAGTGCAGTTTAAGAAAAACAAAAAAAAAAAAAAACAACAAAACTGAGAGAGACTCACAGATCGCTCCTGTTGCTAGAAGTGTGAACATGTCCAGTCACACACCGGTGGTTGGATTCAAAGTCAGAGGGTTATAAAATAACAACTCGGATTGTTTAGCGCACGCAACAACCGTTGCTAGGAAGAACACACACAAACACCCACACGTTCACACACACATACACACTCACCCACTCACACAGGCGACACAGTTTGAAATAGTAGACTGTGTCATAAATACTGTCAGTATATCATAAACTGTGTTTTCCATGTCTTGGTGTGTTGTCAGTAGTTGTCTGTGTGTGGTTAAGATATCAAGTACAGCAAAGCTATTTTAGTATCCAATACTGACTCTGGAGGCTTTAAAAAATCACTTGATTATTACAAAAATATATAGTTGTCTGTGGACGTGGACATGCAAAAAACAGCCACATTTGAACAAAAAGTTCCTTGCTCCTTGGAATGTTCTTGCCAGTAGATCATATTCAGATATTTCCTACTTTGAGCACAAACATGGTGAAAAGTCAAAGAAGTGTTTGTATCTATTATCTGGAAAATCAACAACTACTTGCAAAATGCTGAGCATGTTGCTCAACCACAGAGGAATGGATTATATCACAAGTTATTTTGACAAGTTCCTGTGAAAGTTTTAGCACTTCTTCTGCTATAAAACAAACAAACAACAACTAAAAACAATACCATGCTTGGAATTAATCTAAGCTGACATTTTTTTGGCTGCCCTTAGTGTCCACAGTTTCCTTTGGAGGTGCACTCTATTTTTGGATTTCCCTGTCAGCCTCCTCTTTGTCTCTATATCACAGTGTTTGATAGTGATATCCAGGGAAATGTGCAAAACACAACTGTAAAGACAATAGTGAAGGGTTGCTCTGATGCTATTTTATTTTCTTAATTATTTAGTGACTTAATAAAAAATGCATTTGAATTGATTAACCATGTGTTTTTTTTTTTTGTTTTTTTTGTTTTGTTTTTTTTACTTAATTGTATAAAACAGTTATTTTGTAGAATAATAAGAATAGAATTATTAGAGTCCCGGGTTACATTAAAGAACTCAGGCTTTTTAATGGTATTGTTATCAAATCTGAACGGGGTCTAATATGGTCCTAAAATGTCCTAACTGTGTTTCATCTGTTTACAGAAAAATATTCAAACTTGCTTCTTCATCAGAAATCTGTTCTAATCCCCAAATGAAATTCAGATTTACTGAAATACATAATTTTAGGTAGAACAAGAAAGAGAACAGAGAAGCCCTCTCGTCTCAGGACAGTCAAAGTGAAGTGGTGTGGATTAGTGAAAACCTTGTGATTGGCTGAGGCCCTAGGCTCACCTGGCCAGGCTGTCTGTGAAATGTGAAAGATGAGAGGCTTGTAATGGCTTACATTTCACTCATGTACAAGAAACTGACTGTAATTATTAACAGAATAACAGATAAGCAGACTAGTATAAATAAAAGTTTATGCTGTGCACACTTATTGTACATGCTGATGGAAGAGAAGACAGGAGCCTCCCACACATTACCTGCAGCTATACTACCCCTCCTCTCCTCGATTCATCCCTTCTTCCTCCCTCTCTCTGCTTTGTGGCTGTGAGCAGCTGTCATTCTGCCAGTCAGAAAGGAAAAGAGGGAGGATAAGTAATGCAATACATGAAAGTAAATACAGGTGTAGGTCATAGTAGTTTATCATGTGTATGTCATCCATAACCAGGGATCATGGACAAAAAAAAATCATTTAACAAAAGCTTTGTTTATGTATAACCCTCCAAGTTATATTTGTAAGTATATTATAGTTTATAGTAGGCTGTAAAACCCAGCTCAGCTGTGTCTAGAAAGATGCTATCATTATAATGTTCACAAAACAAAATCATCTTAACTTTTTTTTATCACAAACAAATCTGCATTCCTGTGATGAACAGTCATAATCCTTTCTTGCTACTACTTGATGCATGTACATTTTGATGACAGTTGGCAAAGTTTTCCTATATATTTCGATTCAACCAGAACCTTTTTTGGTATGTAAACACAAGCAATTGAACTATTGCTCTAATGTTGATCTGTACAACAGCCATTACAACAACTCTTTAGTTGTATTTTAAAACCTGCATAACTGAGTTGATTATTTCTGTGTACTGTTGTTGGATTCCCAGATCTACACAACTGGCTAATGGATTATTGACATTTATAGCTACTGTTACTCTGCAGTCACTCAGTAAGGTCTATATTAAAGCTGACATCTGGATTTAATGTCGAAACAAAAGCTGAAGGCTTAAAACAAAAAGAGACAAAAAGAAACCGGCAGAGAGACCACAATTGTTAGCTACTTGTTTGATCACCCAAGAGAGCAGTGCTCCTAAAACAATGCAGATAAATGTGTGTTTAGGTCTGAAGGAGGGGAGAGAAAGGGAAGGGGCAACAGAAAGAAATTGGTAGGAGAAGAGAAAGATGAGAGTTGCGAGTCATCGGTGGTTCCCATGGCCCAGAGAATGAGCTGCTTGTGCTCACATGGTTGAATGTGTGCGTGTGTGTGTGAGATATTAGAGTCCCCCAGAGCGCTGAGACCAAAGGGGTCTCACTGTGACACTGATTATCCCCCGAAACATGACACACCACCAGGGAGCAAGACAGACAGACGGAAAGCACTGGAGCCCGCATTTCACTTGTTTCTCTCTGTTATAGTGACTGTTTGACTGAGTGCCTGTATGTGTGTAAATGTTTTTGCATTAACGAGCATCTGCTGTATGTGTGCTAATGTGCACACACACTGGATGAAACTGAGGCCGCTCTGTAGTTTGAGTTTATGTCTGTGCGTATGAACTCCCTGTGCGCATATTTCTGTGGTGGAAGGTGAAATGTAGCAGATCACTGTGCTTTGCCAGGTGTTTGCCTTGGCCACACTTCCAAGGCCCTGACACACATTTTACAGAGTCCACAGGGAAATGGTGTAAGGGATTGGGGGTTTGGGCTGGGGATGAGGGGTTGCAGGTTTCGAATGAGTTTAACGGAAGGGAATGGATCATTTTTCCTATTCGTGCAGTCCTTTCATGCTAATCCCAGTAATAATTTAAAGTGTGTCTGTATTTGTGTCATTCTGTTTCTACTGATCTTCAAGTACAGCTAGGTGTATATCACTCAAGTAGCTGTAGTGTGGGGTTAAAGCCATTTTAATGAAGATCCCCACAATCAATCAAATTATGTGGTTTCAAAGTTGTGTCAAGTAAGTGGTAATATTCAGCCCAGCAAGGGCAGTCAGATATTATCTGATGGAAGGCAACAGTCAGAAGCCCCCAGGTTGTACCAACTGCAAATGGCTGCAAATGGACTAACATAAGTACAGCCTATTGTCAGACCGAAAAGCCGAAGTAAGGGCTACCAGGATTGACCAGCCAATCTGTTGGAGAACTTCCGAACCAAACTGCCAGAATCAGGTTTGCCCCTAAATGGAAGCTGCAAACAAAAAAGCCATGCATTGCAAATACTCTTATGCAAAGGCTGAGAGAATAGTTGAAGAACTGAAAGACCAATTCACCAGACCATTCAACCACCATCCTGCCATGTGCTGCAAACCACTCTCTGACCAGATGTGAATGGTGAAAGCTCACATTATCCCACACGACAACATACTTGGTCAGATGGTCTCCAGTTAGACCCCTCTCATTCTCAGGGACTATGGTTCTGTAAAGAGTGTCTAGAAAAGTAAGAAGATGTTGTGTGTTGTAAGGACCAAGAAGGGGGATATGGGTAAGGACACCATTTTCCAAGGCTGCACACATTGTGACATTCCCCCCTCGTTGGCCTGGGACATTTATCGTTGCTCTCTGTCCAGTTCTGTTTCTTCCACGCCTTCTGTCTTTTGCCAGATTGAAACCTGCCTCGTCGATGTAAATGAATGTGTGCAGTGGTTCCCTGGCCTCTAGCTCCAGTATACGCTTTATCCCAGAAGAGAGGGAGAGAGAGAGAAAAACCCAATTGTAAGAACTTTCCCTATGTAACATAATGCGTTTTTGAAAACATAGTATACAGTATGTAGCCTACTGTGAATATACAGAACTGTTAAGTGTACTGCATGGACCTACACAAAGTCAAACAGTTTACAGTGCTGAACATTAGAGTATGCATAGAACGCACACTCAAGCTTTACCTGCATATACTGGTGACGGGTCTCTTTCACACTTTCACTGTTCCTTTCAAATAGCACATTGTAAAGTTGTTTCATGCGCATTTCATTCCTCCTGAGCACTCTGTCAATTGAGCATATGAAACAGATTCAATATTGCCAAAGATATTGTCATCATCTATAACAGCTCTTTGAATCTCTCTCAGTCTTACTGCATTGTTTGCAGTCACTATTGCACAAATGGCTTCCACTTGCGAGGTTGTCTTGCAGTCCTATGTGTTGCAGAGTAAAATCATCATCATCATCGTCGAGCAGCCTCAGCCATAGTGAGGCCGTGATTTACAACATGGTCCACAAGTGTAGCCCTAATTTCATCAGGAATGTGTACTTCATCTCTTCTTCCTCTGCACCTGTTTTGTCCCCTTCCCCTTCCTCCATGGATTCTCAGCCCTCCTCCACGACGCTGACATCGTGTCAACCAGAACCTTTTTCTTTTTGACATGGTAGAAATGGTACACACTATGTCCTGCTTGGTTCATATATGCTTGCCAAGTGAGGGTTCATGGGATTCAGCTCTGAGTGACTGTGGACAAGTGGCTTGTCATTGGTTACAACTAATGCTTCACACACCTCCTCATGAGTGAAAGGTGAAGTTCACCTGAGAGCAATTGTTCAATTTAGGAGAAATTTTCAGGAAAAAAAAAAAAAAATTATAAAGGAATGTATGAAATTAGCTTGACAGATTTTCAACTCAATATTTTTTGTATGTAATGACTCAAGCAATGAAATGAGGACTATTAGTTTTATAGGTAATGACTATTCAGCATTTATAAGTATGTTTCATTTTGACTGACATGACATAAGCAAATGATAATGTTATAAAACAGCGGAGAATTGTATGAAAGTAACTGATACATGTCCAAAGGAATGAGAAACTGCTCCGATGATGTGCACAAATGACTCAATGTTGTGGAGGTTGAACTAATAGTTGTGAGAACTTTCATTCTGAAAAGCACCAAAGCGACTGAGAAAAACTTTATAACACAGCAGGTAAACTGCTAATTAATGCCTTCTGGGTAAGGAAATCAACTAAGTGCTTACATTTAGATGATATGAGGATAGTTGTAGAAGATGCTGTGGATGCATGAGCATTCGTACGGTGAACATACAACCACCTCCACACTTTAGCCACAAGAGTGTGAATGTAGGAACAGTGGTTGAAAAATCCTCAAATGAAGTTGGGTGTGCATACGTGGGTGGGTGTAAGGTTGATATAAGTGGTGGCTGCTTGAAGGGGGTCGACTTGAGACATTTTAAACCTCAGCTCCTCGTCTTCCATAGGCCTTATCGGGTTTCTAAAAAGGCTGCCAGCTACAAAGCAATACAGAGCTACAAAGATATGGTGCACAAGTCAGAGGGGTGTAGAGTGGTTGCAGGGGTAAAAGTGAAGGGGGGGTGTAAAATGGGTTTTGGAGGGAGAGAGGGGAATGAAAAGGGGGGAAGTGAAGAAAATGACATGGGAAGGAGAAGGGGGAGGGCAAAGAGATGGTGGCTGAAAAAGAAGTGAGGATGGAAGAACTTTAAATAGGAGGGAAAAGTAAAAAGCAAAGGGTAAAATGATGGGTAGATGATGAAGGAAAGAAGGAGAAAACATGAGGAAAGAGGAAGAAAACAAACTGGGCCCCATGTCTGAAAGTCAAAGTAATGCCTGTCTTTTTCTTTCTTTCTCTCTCTCTTTCTTTCTCTGGGAGCCGTCAAAATAATGGATTGTCACGCTAAATGGCCGGATTCAACGGGGCAAGGGGCTTGCATGGTTGGGGGAACCGCGAGGGTGGGGGTAATTGTATGAGGCAATGGGGAGGAGGGCAGTTTGGATAGACAGGAGGGGGCGGACAGATTGGCGAGTCGGGTATCCTTCCAAGTCAATTTATTCCCTATCAAGTAGCACCGCCAAAAACAACATGAAAGGCCGATTATCATTCTGTTTCTGAGATTAGGTTTTCATCACCTCTGCTTTCGAGCACTGTGATCCTTTTGGTTTATTAAAATAATATTTAAAAGTGCAGTGGTAACCCGCAGATACCTCACTCTGACTCCTTAGAGTGGATTTTCGATATCTGACGATGCATTTTCAGTGGTTTGGCTCAGATCCTGGATCATGCAACAATAAAAAAAAAAAAGAAAATAGCACGAATGGAGACGCAAAATGCAGAGAGAGCCTTTGGTTTTTATCAAAATCCGACACAGCCGCTTTCTTCTTTTGATTATAAATTGGCAGGCTTTTTAATATTTTTGAACATGTAATAATATCTCTTGGCTGTTGCAGTGTTTTGAGTAGATTTTTCCTGGCCCCTTGTATGTCGGTGATTTTGTGGATTTATAATGCTTCATGTTAAGATTTGGCTTTTGAGTGTAAAATTCAAGACTAGCTTTGCAGCACATGCGCTCCCCATCCGTAGCAAGTGAATGTCTGTGTTTAATACGAGACAAACTCAACTGTCCATACTGAGCTCATTCAAACATATTTTAAATATTGTAGTCTTTTTTCGGTTCAGTGCTGCCACTGTGTTTTCACTTTGGCACTTTGGGTAATTCTGTTCGCCAAGCGGAGCTTCCTTGCCCACAAAACAAGCATGTGGTATTGTTTAAAGACTCATTGTTTTATATTGAACATTTTGAACAAAGCACTACTCAAAAAATCTGTAAACCAAGACACCAAGACAGCATGTCACAAAAAAACAGAATGGAAAAAGAGCTACTAGGCTTTCAAAATATTTTTCCAGTCAATTATTTATATGTTTGGGCATAAAGGTCCAATTAATTTCAGACGCTGTAACCATTTTGCTACAAGCTGGATGTGGTTCTTGCTTTTCAACCTTGATAAGTTTTCTTCTCTCTGTCTGTCTCCCTCGGCTTCTCGTCTTTGAATCAATGGGCCTTTGATGTATATTTTATTTATCTCCATATCCAAAGTCAAGAAGGCACTGTTGTTATTCCTACTGACAATACAGCCTGAAGTATGTGTGTTTGTCTGCCTGTAAGTGCATACAAGGAGCAGGGAAAATATCAATAAATTGATTTCATGCTTTAAAGGTAGAAATTCAAGAGAGACAAGAGAGGTACCAGAGTTCCCATGACTGTTTACCACTGTTGACTTAGTACAGTTATTCAGTCATACTACTTTCACTTGAGAGAGGTTGTAAGCGGGAAATGATCCGTGCTTATAGTTCTCCAGTCTTAAGTCCTGCCAGACACTGTTACCAGTTTGTGATGTGTGAAAAACCAGCTGGCTACAAGTCATCTTTGAGACGACTTCAGCTTTTTCACTAATTATTTATCACTGCTTTTTTATACTTTTGCACCACTCTAATGACACACTGTGTCTGTTTTTTTTTTGTTGTTGTTTTTTTTTGTTTGTTTTTCTTGCGATAGCGACATCCATGTGACATCTGTGTGTTTTACTCTAATCAGACATTATTACTGGAACTACTGCTTTCAAATTTACAAATATTACTACATTTATTTAACAGCTTTAGTTTAGCTGGTAAAGATATACACAGATGAGGCATAACATTATGACCACTGACAGGAGAAGTAGATAACACTGACCTTTTGACAATTCAACATTCTGCTGGGAAACTTTTGTGTATTATAAAAAATAAAACATGATATAAGACTGCATTGATTGTCGTGTAATTTTTACTTTCAAATTATGGACATAGTTGACTGTCAGGGGATTAGATCAAATTCATTTAGGATTCTGTTTAAGATTTCCAGGTCCTCTGAGAAAGGTTTTCTGGTTATCAATTTCCCCCTCAGATGTGAAGTCAGCAAACTCCCTTGTTGTGTTTTAAGTCACAGTTGAAGACCTGTCTTTTTTGAAAGTGAGTTATTGGGTCTCATGTAGTAAATTGTTTGTTCTGGGTTGTTCTTTTAACTGTTAATTATATTTTGTGACCACAAATCAAATTTAAAATTCAAAATTCTATTTTTTCTCATCAGTCTTTGAGAGTCACCCATTTTTTCTGTAGTCAAAGTGAATTATTACTTATTTTTGTGATGGTAAAGCCTGATTTGAGTTTTTAAATTTGTTCTTATAGCAGTTTGATTTTGTTCCATGAACTGTAGGCCTATTCAGGGTCTTGTTATATGCACACGTCTACATACACATAATAAATAAATGTCTTTATGATGATTGCATTATATCATTTTCTTTATTTGACAAAGTGTTAGCTTGTTGAACCGTAGTGAATTTGATTTAATTGAAGAATAAAAATCAAACTAGGTGTGGGATCAGTAAGGTCAAGGGTTAAGAACCTCTGCTCTGTATGAGCAGGGCTACAACACCTTTGGTGGAGTAATGAAGGCCATAATTAGTCTGACTGAAAACAGTTGAACTCCCTTTTGTTTCTTGCAAGTGAAAACAAAACAAAAAGAATATTTTCAACATTTTAAGGTCTCAGTTAGGTTATTGCACAGGAAATTTCAAATGCTGTGTGATATCTAAGTACATTAATGGACATTTTTTGGACAATTATTGTCTATTATGTTTCTATGTTTCTTTTAAGAGGCACGTTCCTGTTCACAGATGTAGGTGGAAATTTCTCACAGGAAAAATAACAAATTCAGATTTTGAGTAGACACAAATTATCAATATTCCCTGCTCTCTCGTTATAAATTCTCTCGCAATATCCCTCCCCATCCTCAGGGCTTCTGATTTCCCCTGGTCTGTTTGTATATAACGCTGCTTTTGATTTACACCACGTCCCCTGTGAATGTGTGTGTGTTTCTCTGTGTTCAGTGTTTGTTTTTCCTCTGGCCTCAGAATGAATGCCTGCATGTTTGGATGCATTTGTGTCTGTAAACGTACACTTCTCAGCGATTTTCTGGGTTGTGAAACAGGAAGGTGAGTCCGACCACGTCCCATGATGACGTACTTTAACAATGTCTATTCTGCTTCCAGATATTCATCTCAGTGGAACTGCTGGGAGAGCTGGCCAAGTGTGCATTGCATCCTCCCCCAGTGCTCTGTTCTGCTCTGAGAAAGATGAGATGCTGCAATACCTTTATGGTAGATTGATGGTGCCTGTGGGCCTTTCAGTGATTTGAAGTACAACCAAACATGGTGTCTCTGCAGAGTTTCAAACAAAGATACTCCTTTATTTTCTGGGCATTTATTCAAACAAGTATTGACTTTTCTATGTAAGGCTCCAAAGCAGACCAAAGTCCTCATCAAGCAAAGGTTTGCTCTGACAGAGACCATTTGTGGTTAAAACCGTGTGAACAGATCAAGCCATGGAATGAGCATCAATCTAATGAGTATCTAGGGAGAGCATTCTCTCTCATCGCCCTGAATCTCACATCTGGTAACACCTGCTAAATTTACTGCTTTTTCTTTTCACAGATTAGATAACTGCCAAGCAGATTTTTTATAAATGCATTTTCCTCACATTTGTTTGGAGCAGTGTTCGCTTGTGCACGGTAGTGACAGCGTAGTCTACTCTGAGGTGAGCAGTGCTGCGTGATGCATTTGTCTAATTGGATATTTTAGTTGGAACTTCTTTCGGGTTTTTATATTTACGTCTTGAGACAGAGTTTTACATGATGAAAACTGACTCGAAAGAAACCAGAGGATAAGAGAGGGCATAGAGGTAGTATTTTGTAGCTTCTAAATGACATGGGTGTGTTAAAGAAGTTGTCTTTATGAAATAATGCCTCTTCTGTCCCTCTACAGCAGTCCTTCTCTCTAGTCACCTCTACTATGCTAACGCCTAGTTAATCTCTAATGCTTTTAAAACTACATTACTACAGGTATGTACCACAAAGAGAAAAGGGTTCCTCCTTGTGGCCATTTTAGGATACCCAGTTTAAGGCTCAAACTACCATGCACACACAATTAGCATGTCAGAATTGATGGATGGTTATAAATTGGAAAGAGATGGAGAAAGTTACATTTCTTATGACCAGACAGCAGTGCTAGCAAACCCAGATGCAGAACAGGTGTTTGATAAATGAGTTTATAGACCAAGCTGTTGGAATAAAGTATATGGTGTATAGAGAATGCATGGAACAGTGACCATACCTGTGTGAATATAGGCATGAAACACTTGGTCATTGGAGCTTAGCCCAAATGTTAATATAGCTAATAATGAAAAATCTATAGACCTAATTGTCTGGTATAATTAGCCTAATAAGTTTGTGCTTTTCCAGGAAGTTGTTTGAGCTTTGTCTGCTGGGAATGATGCTAGTCTTTGGTTTGGTTGTATAGGTTATATAGGATGTTATTTGCACGAGGGTATCTTAAGCTCTAGTCTGAATTTATCGTCTTGACAACTTAAGAATTTAAACCACAATCACACCTTTTAACACTCACACGAATACACACCCTGTCCCTTTAGGCATCTGAATACATGCGTATTAACGCATTCACACAGCAAATGCAATGCAAGCATTGGCAAACAAAGATATGTGTGCAAATGCATTAGTGCAGTCATGCAAACACTAGGCTAGTGCACTGCAAACAAGTACAGATTCCCTGTCAGTCTGTTTGGTTTGCACTTTCCCTCGTCCCTCTGTTGGACACACAAACACACACTGGGAGGGAGTTTATGCCAGCCCTGTCCTCTCTGGTCTATTTCTGAGGTGACAAGAAAATGATCAAAGCTATGTGACCAGACTCCAGGAATGACCTTCTAACTGTCTCAGGTGTCTCTTATTACACACACGCATGCGAAAACACATTTTCATTTAACTAAGTCAAACTCAAGACACTTGCAAGGCGGTATGAATGTCTCTGGGTGTCTGTGCATTTCTGTACTCTGTGTCTCTCCTCAAATCCCCCATGTGGGGTGTAGAGATAAATTTAAGTGGAGGATGCTGTAGGGACCTGTCAGTGTCAAGTATCCCCAGCTTGCTCAGCATGTCAGTCATTTTTCCTCATGTCTTTCCTCACCTTCCGTTGCTAGCTAACTACGTCCCATCACCCACAGCCCTTTGGTTCGATGTCACACAGATACATACACAATTGTCTTTTTTTGTTGTTTTTTTTCTTTTACACTTTTTTTTTTTTTTTTTTACACTCTAGCAGCAGTTGATACTCAGAAGAGGTACTGTATGCAACTGCTGTTGCCAGAGGTGATGATGCACCACACATGCATGCATAGTATGATCTTTCAGTGTCATAACTGACATATATTAGTATTTGCAGGCTAAAATTATGAACAAGCAAACCTCCTAGACTAAGACATGCTCAAAGATTGAATTTCACATCTACTATAGCAGCTCGTGGTCTTTGTCAGTTGTTTAATTACACTGGATTTTAAAATTAATAACTTAAAAAATATATTTTTTTATTTATTTATTTATTTATTTTTTTTAACATTTTGATGCTGAAGAAAACAATCAGCACAATTTCAGTTGTTCCATTATTGGATGCTTTGTCTCTCTTATTCAGTGTATGGCCGTGCAGATCTCTTCTGAGCTGCAGAGCAACGGGAAAAGTCATAGTAGGTCACAGCAGTGGACTGTAAAGTGTAAACATCCAGCTTTTGGTTGGCTGGAAATATGAGGTGAAAACTTGTGGTGAGTAGCAAACATGGTTACAAGTTATCTGATGTCAGTTTTGGTCTTCCACAACACAGATTACTTATACTTCTGAAGCTCTTTGATATTTAACTTCTGCAGAAATATAAAGCTGACAGCCCATCTGTAGCCAGCCCAGCATCTTACCCAACAATCCCTCTTTGGTTCTCTCACTGGCTCCCATCATACAATCCTTTCATGGGGCAGCCAGCTTTACTGTGATCTCCTGTCGAAGTGTTTCAACCAGTGTCTGCCCCGCAGTCTGATAAATATATATACATGTGTGTACTGTATGTGTGTGTTTGTGTAAATGTGAAGGTCAAATCTTAAGCGACTTTATAAATATTCAAAGAAGATGTGACTAGTTGGTGTCCACACACACACACACACACACACACACACACACACACACACACACTCACACACACACATACACACATACATACAAATCATAGTCTGGTTGACTAGGCCCTGGCTAAGGTCTCCTTTAGTGTGTCACCATTGCAGGGAGGTTTTAATAGTTCTGTTGGGCTCAAGGCAAAATAACATCCCTCTCTCTTTCACAGTGACTTGACTTCTTTAGAGTTGATAGTCAATGGCAAATGGCAGAAACCTCCTCTGCTTTTTAAATGGCAATGTACACATTTTTGCATTGATCTTTATCACATTTTCCTCCCTACTGCCCTCTTCTGTATTTGCGTCATTTTCCCTATATCAGGCGTTGGTTATGGGTCAGAGAGCAAGGGGGTGATGAATGCTTCCAGGTCGTCTCCCCTGTCTCAGGGGTCAGGAAGAGGGTTTCTGCAGTGACAGCAACAATGTGATCATTCAACTGCTGCACCAGAGCTGAACCTCCTGACCTGCATGGTCCCTCACTATCTCTGTTCCAGCA